>NC_056660.1:100702881-100880381 GCF_018350195.1 Panthera tigris | reverse complement strand
TCCTTTTAGATCGGAAATCATTCTTTACTTAATCTGATAGGTGACTGGATTACAGGTACAGGGAGCCTAGCCATGGCCACCTGACACTGACAGAGGCCAAAATGAGGTCAAGTTCTGTTACACGGAATGGAAGCTCCAAGAAGCTCTCTTTCGTGCCTCTACAGACTGTCACCAAACGCTTCTTGGATTGGACCGAACTGCACAGGGCTTGTACATACGATGGGCTCAATGCATCTTTACTGATGTGCTTTTTTTATTTGCTCTGCTGCATGAATCTTGTTAAAATATTAGATGATCTTTGGAATATCCTTTTTTTTTTTTTTTTTTTTTTTAATGTATATACTGAGCCAATCTGGCTTTCCTTGAGGCAAAAACGTACGGATGAGTATTTTTCCCCTGCTTCTAACAGACATGAACAGAAGAACCTTTCCTGTGGGAAGTTTTGGTCTTCCCAGACTCCAAAGCTGGGCACCAAGCAGTTCACATGGGGTCCTCCAGGCAGAGCCAACCAGCCCCGCCCCCCTAAAATCTTCAGAGATTATGGTTAATGTTTAGTAAGAGAGAAGGAAAAAGGAGTCCTTACTACAAAGAAGTTTTAGATGCCAATTCACTTCCTTCCTTCTTTCCTCTTTTCACTAAAGAGCTTGGCAAATGCTGTTAAATGAAATGATGTCTTGCTTTTGCTCCTTACTGTCCATGACTTCCAGTGTCACTGTACAAACTGAAAGCCAAGACCTTCATCATGCTCCTTTGATAGGTATTTTTTTCCTATGGGCTCTTTGACTTTAGAAGTTCTAAGTAGATACCCAAGTTGGCTGCCAACAGGCCCATGATCTACCTGCAGCTTGAGGGGTGGAGTATTTCAGTGGGCTCTCAGCCAATCAGATTTCAAGGCAAATCCTACACTGAGACTCTGATCTCTTAACGCCATATCTTCTCCAGCCTTCTTTGGACAGCAATAATCTTGATCTGCCTAAACCCACATCCCAGCAGATTTCAGAACTTGGAAAGGGCTCTCCCCTGTCATGGCAGGCTCCTGAAAATTCTGTGAAAGCCTCCGGGGCCCTGGGCGGGTGGGACAATTTGGAGACTGAGCCACTGGAGGCATCTAGGTGCAAGTTGCTCAAGGCATACAGTTTAGGATTCTGCAGCTTTACGAGGTTCTTTTCTTTCTTTGTAACGTTGTTTAAGCCAATACCCATTAGGTGAAGTAGTAAAATTAACTGTTGAGGTGAAATCCGTTTTTATTGACTAATCTGCAACAAAGGTTTTTTTGAATGTTTGTTTTATGAGCTTGTAAAAGAGTATCTTCATAATATTTACAAATGTCCGTGGGATGGATATCTGTGGGCAATGGTGAGAAGCTTCCCAAAACTCCCTTGGGATAGTTCAATCCAGAACGATCTGATTGTATACACTGAAGGATTTAGTTTTCCATTTCCTAGAAGATGTTTAAGTCTTGCACTATTAAAAACAGCATACACTCAGTTCTCCCCTGGGAATATATATTTGATAAACTAAAACACACACACACACACACACACACAAAAACAAAAACTACCCAACCATACATATAGCTTGTAGCTATCATCCCAATAAGAGTAAAGGCAGAATGAACTAAAACACACACACAGAATCTAATCCAACCAATTCTCATGCTTTTCTTAATTCACTTTCCAGATGGAATTACGTGATGGTCACAAAAACACACTCTTGGAAAGGTAAATGATACAATTATTAAAGCCCCTCAAATATTAACCTGATGAATTCAAAGTAAGTTAAAATGGCAACGCTATTGGAAACATGACAAAAACAGGATGCTAGAGAAAAAAAAAATTGAGTTGGAGTCAACGAGGTTACACATAAGTAACACCTTAACATTAATAGAAATCTATTTCGCATTTTGACCCTGAAACCTCTTCAATTAATTACTAAAACCTATTTACACAGCAACAAGATAAAAATCAATCTGATTCCTGGCACCGTGTCTGTCCGGCTGCCCTCTCTAATGTAAGGGGCCAGAAGGATCGTCAATCCTACGTCTTTGCTTTTGCAAAGCTCTCTTGCTCAAAGGCCCTGGAAACGTGCTGCCGTCATCTTCCACATCCAGGGCAGTGATGAAGCCAGAATGTGCTAACCCTCTGAGGGGTCAGGACTGAGGGCAAGGAAAGAGTACACCAAACTCTAGAATCTGTGCTAACCACTGGCCCTGAGGGGAGATGAGAAGAAAAGAGGTCCATTTGGGTGATCACAGCCCTAGAGGGTCCAGCTTGGCTGGGGCAATGCAGGCTTGACTTCAGATCTCTTCCTATCCCCCTTAGCCAGATGCTTTTGCACAGTCAACAAGCTACACCTGTGTACACAGACAACAATTAAAACTATTTTTACTACCAATATATATCATAAATTAAACCAGGATGAAAACGAGTTAAGGATGATGAATAAAAGTAACTAATTCATGAGAGGTAAGCAAAGATGACCCTCTTTGATGAGTCCTCCTTCCGATGGCAGACACCAAGGCAGGCAGGACCCGGGCCAGCAGGACTCTGCCACCCTGAGACAAGCTCAGCCTCGGGTTGAGCACCATGGCAATGACATCCCATGGCAATAGGTCCAAACGGAAAATTATGGGTAATGAGAGCCTACAAGACTCCTTGGCTGAGATTGAGCAAGATTCATCTCTTATTGCCTCAATTATTTCTCTTCTGGCTTGAACTTGTCCTAAAGAAAATGAATAGGCTGTACGTCTAAGTCCTTTTAAACTTCCTTCTTAACCACCGAAAGCCAGTATGGCAAATGAGTAGAGACAGAGAGGGATGAACAGCAGAGTTCATCACAAAGACAGGAGAAGTTGCTTAGAGACAACTGACCAGACCAAGTCCAATGTGCTAGTCCACACTCCCAAGCCTTTCCACCCACTTGGGCTGCCAGAAATACCTCTTTCCTTTGTCTATCTGGAAAACTCCTATTCATCCTTCAAGACGTATCTTCAACATCATCTCTCCCAGACAGCATTGACTCCTCCATTTCTGTGCTATCCTGTGGCACTATATATATATATTATTTTCCTGCTCTTCACTTTTGCACTCTTTACCCTAGATTTTTACCCCCATAAATTATGTGGTCTTCAAAGACCGGGAAGTGGAGATGCATTCATCTTTGTATCTTCCGCGACTAGGTGGGTGCCTAGTACAAAAGAAGATGTTCAGTAGGTATGTGCTGAATGAATGAATACGTACATGGATAAATGAACGACTGAACGAGTGAGTGAACCAACAGCTCACCTCGCATGATTCAGATGTCCACTGTTTTCATGACTGTGCCATATCTAGAAAGAGTCTTTCACTCAGATGCTCTTACCTTGCCAAAGCTCTCGGAATTCATTCTCACCTCTTCCCACATTGCCTGAATCCTCAAGAATTCAGACATGCCCAGTATGTGGTTCTGTTTTGTTTTGTTTCACCAATATCGTAATTCTACGATCCAAAGAACACACTGGAAAGGCCACAGGTTGGCCACTGTCACGGAGTCAAACCACTTTAACAGATGGGGAAGAGGAGGAAATAGTTCACCAGAATCCTAAAATGTTCAAGTTCCCCAAGAGATCACTATTTAAATGTCCTAAACTGGGGTCACCTCACCCACGGTCATAAACTTGCTGGTGGCCAAAAGAGGACACTGTAGGGGCTCTCCGCTTAAATTCTAGAAGCACAGACCCTCAGGAACTAGAATCTCTTTTTTTTTAATGTTTATTTTTGAGAGAAAGAGAGACAGAGTGTGAGCGGGGGAGGGGCAGAGAGAAAGAGAGAAAGACACAGAATCTGAAAAGGCTCCAGGCTCTGGGCTGTCAGCACAGAGCCAGACGCAGGGCTCAAACCCACGAACCGCGTGATCATGGCCTGAGATGAAGTCGGACGCTCAACCCACTGAGCCACCCAGGCTCCCCTAGGAACTAGAATCTTAAAATGACCTACTCCTTCTCCTTTATTTTACTGATGAGGAAACAGACCCAGAAAGATCATCTTGTGTCCATGGCCGCACAGCTTGAGCCAGGATCAGGGTATAGGCTTCCGGACATCGTTCTTTTAATGCCAACCACCAAACAAGGAAGTCCTCTCGGAGCCTGGATGCTCACCTTCCAAAACCTTCTCCACCCGCTGGCTGAGCCGAGCGGCACTGTGCCAGCTGGTCTGCTGGCTCTTGGAGAAGGCTAGGAGGAAAGAGGGGGTGAAGGGTCAGGCTCTACTCACTTGAAGGGCTTTTCTCCAGTGTGGGTTCGGATGTGGTTGTTGAGGGTGGTGGCCCCGGCGAAGGCACGACCGCAGTAGCCGCACTTGAAGGGCCGGTCACTGGAGTGAGTGACCACGTGGTTCCTCAGCTCTGATGGTTGTGAAAAGGACTGCGAGCAGTGACCACACTGGTAAGGTCTGAAACAAATAAAGAGACTGCCTGGTCATCACTGTCTGTGTCAGTCGGCGGAAATCAGCGTCACGAGGCAAGGGCCTTAACTTTCCACTGACATTTTCTCTGTTTTTAAAACCGCACCTAAGGCTTTGGCGGCTGGGTCCCCAAGACCGTGCCTGTGGCCCTGGGAACACAATTCACGGAGCTTCTGAGACACATCAGTATTCCCAAACGAATATTCCTTGCGGGTATCAACCATCCCGGTTCAAGAACCCTCGCTTTCTTGTTTTTTATCCCCACCCGAGGCAAATATTAGGGCGCTCTGGGGAGCACGGAGAGTACGGGCGTGATTAAGCAGGAACGTTACCAGAGAAGATACGGAATTGTCTCTCATGATTCCGTGGCACTTTTAACTTTTCAAAGTGCTTTACGAACAATTACGTAGTTTAGTCTTTACAATAATCCTCAGGGGCAGGGAAAGCAGCTGTTACTATCTCTGTCGGTTCAGAAAACTGAGGGCCAACTGTCCTCAGGGGAAATAAACTCTCGATGCCAAGGTCACCGCAGGGTGTTAGGACTTTATTCTGAGGTAAATATGCAGAAGAGTGAGCAAGCTGCTTGTGTGTTTCAATAAATATGCAACTGCCTTGGGGTCTACAACGAAGACATTTGATAGTGTGTCAGCACCGGTGTGCACCCCAATTTGTCTCTCTGTGACAAAAGTCCTGACTTGTACTTACTCTTTACAGCCACACACCCCACACACATACACATACACTAATATTTATCCATTGTGGGTCATCTTCTTAAACTTTAGCTCTCCAGTTTAATCCGTGGCAAGCAACGATTTAGAGCAGCACAGAAATGACGGGATGTCCCTGTGTCTGCAGAGGGAGGACGGTGATGGGAAAGCCAATGGAAGGAAGTTGTGACAAATACCTGATAATTAGCGAGATTATCAGAGAACATTCTTTCCAGTTCAAGAGAAGTAAATCGATTTGGGGTTTTCATAAAGGACATTAGACTTCTGTCTGCTCTACCAGAGTTCTGCTGCTTACTTAAGCAGAGTCCGATGAGTGACAGAAACCCTGGGAAGTTCTCCCCACTCACAAAACTAGTTCTCATCCTTCTTTGATGGAACTCTAATTTATCAAAATTTTTGTTAAGAAAATTAATAATCTGTCATGAGCGATATTAACAGCACTCACGAAGCCCTGCTTTGTGGCCCAGACGTTTCTGGCTGCATTTAGAAAGCCAATGGCAAAAGCAGATTTAATTGCTCTAGCTTTCACAAATGCGTAGGCTCCAAAGACCAGAAACCAAAACGAAGGGCGAGGAGACAATGGCGAGCGAGCATGTAAAACAATTCAATTAAGTGCAAAATAAAGTGTACCCTCTCATTTGTCAAGTGAAGTGCTTAATTGTGGCTACTTGCCTCACTGAACACAAATACTATTATTTTACCAGGCTTCAGCACACTGAGCACTGATTGTAGAATTTTTTAGCTTGATTAATAGTCCAGGATTGGTCAATAACTCAATACTATACAATTTTAATTACTTACATTTAGAAATCTATTTAACTGCTCTCAAACAAGTTTCAAAAAATATATATAAGCATCCTTGGTAAAGGAGTTTATCAATCTTGATAAATTGCACATGCACTTTATTACAATTATTAAATATTGCTTTGAAAGCCATTAAAATGATATGTAAATGCAAATGTCTGCCTGCCAAGTCTGTTCTTTATAGTAACCATTAACCTTAAAGTGTTCCTCAAGAAATCATTCTCTCAGGAGTGAACTTTTTAAACTATTGAAGATTATAAACAAAATAATTTATTAATATATGCTATATCCACTGACAATTGATTTTTCTAATAGTGAAGGGACCATTAACAGTTATTAGCCTCTGGTTATCTATTTTTAATAGCTATCACAATAAACAATAAGCCACTAAATAAAGCCAATTAATCTTTTCTTTTCTTTTTTTTCTAACTCTGCTGTCAAAAGTTGGGGTGATTTATTTCCCATAGTCAGGAGTCAATCCATCCTTTTTATGTTAATAGTCGCAATCGCGAAGATTTACACACAGAAGAGCAGAAATGACCATGGGGAGGCTTATCCTGAAGTCTATTATCAAGGTAATACCAAGGAAAGACAAAGAGAATTCTAACACATCCATTTTGCCCAATACTATGGCCTGAGAGGCATTTGCTAGGTGTCCAGTGGCCTAAGGCACAACTTTAAAAACTTCGTGGAATTTAGCTTGACTTCATGGAAGGGTCTGCACGACAGGGAAAGCAGCACCGGGGAGTCCTGCTTCGGCCCCTAGCCTGAGTCAGCTGTGAGACTTTGGTAAGTCCACTTCCCCATGGTTTCCTCGTCTCTCCGCTAAGAGGGACACAGTGATTTACCTGCTCTCTAGCCTCCCATCATGCTCTGGTCCTGCTTCCAGACAATCAACCAACACGTGCAGCCTGAGAATCTGTCCCAAGACACAGCCCCCCAAAACGTAGAATCAACAACATGACCTCCATCTTGTATTGTGTGCACCAGCCAGTTCCCTGCACGGAGAGCCTTCCATGGTTTTGTGAGTATACACACTAATTAGAATACGACCCATTTAATCTTATTTGGTAAACAGTTGAGAAGTCAGGGCAACAAGAAAATCCAGGACCAAGATGGAGAACCAAACCTTACTTGAACTGATCTCAAGAAACAAAGCAATATCCCTTCATTCTCAGATATCCTGAAGAGTAAGATTTTATACCCCACGCTTACAGTCACCTCTGCAGAAGCTGACTTTATGTAGAGTTCAGACTAAAATGTGAACTCGACTTGCCACTATAATAACAGATTGTCTCTCTCAGCCTAGAAATTTACAGGAAGTTAGCCTTCAGAAAGTCTGGAAGTTATATAGCAAGTAGACAAGATTCCTTCTTTTCCTGGATTTTCACTATTTCCCACAAAAAAAGTATGAATGAAAGGAAAAGATTCAAAAGTAATTTTAACATTGACTGCATCAAAGGGTTTCCCCTAAGGATGTAGGCATACATTCAAAACGGAATGAAATCTCCAAGTCCAAGGGCAGGCCTTCGAAAACATGACCACCCCTATGGAATCTTCTTTGGAACAACTGGCCAGAGGAATTAAGGCTCACAGTTTACAACGGAAGTGATTTGAGGGCACAGGATTCACTGCCGTTACTCTGCTTTTTATTCTGATAACTAACATTCTCGTAAACATGTCTAGGTGCGGCCACAAGGTTAGGCTTCCTGTACTAAACCTGCAGATCCAATCGATTTCAACTCCAAAGTTCTTTCTCCCGATGATGTGTCCTACTGGCAGGAGCATGGAAGGACTGACATCATCAAGCACCGCATTTAGCTCCCCTCTTCCCAGGATCTTAGGTGACTCAACAGCTAAATGTGAATATACTTTCTAAGAAAGCACTCTGATTCTCCCCCCACGTCATCATACACAGACACCATTTCATTATTCTGAAAATATAGGCAACAAGCATTCCTCACAAAGTGATGACATTTCACAACCAGAAGAAGCTTATGGCTTTTTTTTTTTTTTTTTTTTTAACTACTGGAGACATCTAGCACTGTTGTCCGATCGTGGAAATGTTCTTTATCTACACTGTCCAACGTGGGAGCCATGAGCCACCTGGAGCTGTTCAGCTCCTGAAATGTGATTAGGGTGACTGAGAACTAGACACACTATTTACCTCATTTTGATTACTTCAAACTTAAATAGCCTCGTGAGTTTCAACGTAGAAATATCAAAGCCTCATGAAAAACCAGAGTATGGTGCCCCATACGCAGTAACAAACTAACTAAAAACCAGGGGCACCTGGGTGGCTCAGTAGTTGACCATTTGACTTCAGCTCAGGTCATGATCTCCCAGTTCTAGAGTCTGAGCCCCACATCAGGCTTGCTGCTGTCGTCCTGTCAGCACAGAGTCCGCTTCCAATCCTCCTTCCTCCCCGCTCCGCCCCTCCCCTACTGTGCTCTCCCAAAAATAAACAAATATTAACAACAAAAAAAGTAACTAAAAGCCAGACAAAGCCTGGGTCAAGTTAGTTAGCATCTATCGATGCTGGTACACATTTAAACAGAAAGCAAGCAAAAAGACAAATTTTGTACATCCCCTGGCATTCTCTGTAACTGGCAGCATCTACACCAAAGATTACCCTAGTAAAATGTGCAATTCATTTACTTTGGGTCTGTAATCGGTTTTGTGTACACAAAGAACAAGGATGAAGCACTTAACAAAATTAAGTGTGGTTTGGTTTAAAATATTAATCCTTTGATTTTTTTCTTTCATGGCATGAAAGCCTCCAGGACAAAACTCGTTCAGCTGGGGCCACGTTCTCTCCTTGCCCCACGCCAGTCCTCCCACGTGTACATCTTCCAGAACTTCAAAGGGAGTGCTACTTAGGTCACTGCTGGCCATGCGGAGTGAGAAGAAAATGCAGCTGTATGTAAGAAGGAAAAGACTGCAGGAAAGCGGTGAAAGTACAGAGCCAAAAGGACCTGGAGAACACGAAACCCTAAAAAGAACAGAAGCTTCGCATTTGGGGGCAGGGGGACAGCGGAACACAAGAACATGGGCACACTGAAAACAAACGATCACAGTGATGGATCATCTCCAGGCTCCTCCCACCAAAGAGCACCTTCTAGGGTGACTTTCCCCTCTGGTACCACCACATCCAGTTACAAACAATGATACTCAAAACGACACAAATGTGAGCAGCTGATGGTACAGCTGGGAGGCTAAAAGGCAAACGTGCCACGAAAAAAAACCAAAAAAAAAAAAAACCAAAAACAACAACAACAAAAAACCCAAGGAGAAAAGAAAAAGGAGGCAACATAAAGATAAGCATTAGAAAGATACTTTCTGCAGACAAAAAAAGATGACAGGTTCATCAAAAAATAATCCACTGAGATTGAAGGCTTTGCTTACCCCTTTCTGGAGCCCCCCCAGTGGGACTGTTGAGGGTTTCTGCAGCAGAAAAACAGAAGAGAAAAGGGATTTCTAACTCCTGGTTCAAGCAAAAGGGATTTCAGCTGCCCTGGCCTAGGTCATAAGCTAATGCAAAACCCCTAGTGTTTATGAAGTTCCTAAATAAACTCTTGGGGCGTGTAGATGCTAACAGCTTCTTCCTTTTGAATCCACTCAGGGCAAAGAAAAAGTTAGTAGCCTAGGAAAAAGGAAGACAAGAATTGGGAGTCTGTTTGCAAAGTATTAACAGAACAGAATTGAGAAATAACACTTCTGTGGCTCCAGGACCCCCACGGATGTGTTTTGATCTTGAGTGCTAATTCTTACCTGGCTAGGGCAGATGGAATTTATTTCTGCATTTAGTGTAAACAGCGTGGTCATGAAAAAGGGCGATCTGGCAACTCTAAGCGTCCCCGGGTCTTTTTCCTTTATATCAAAGCAGAGACTTTTTGATGGTCTCTCCCATGGAAAAGCTCACGGATACAGACACACAAAGTCTCTTTTGATGAAGGTTCAGATGGGTTGGGTTTCATGGCCAAATATTCAGTCCGTTGAGTGAAAAATCTTTTGGACCTCGGATTCTGGGGCCTGTTTCAAATTTGGATGTGTTTGAAACTCTAACCTGTTTACCTTCTGACTTTGTCTTCGATGTCTTTTTTGCCCCTGGTTTTCTAGCACAATTTTCCTATCAAAATATAAGCATGTGCGTTTTTCAAAGAGAGGGGAAATGGTGTCTGACTGGAAGGTTCTAAGCTTTATCACCGTATACGGCTGAATGGCCACAAACTGCCAAAGATGGAAAGCTGGCTGATTTATGGAGTCAATAACTGAAGAAAATATGTACACTCAGCAGCTCTAAGTCTGAAAATAAGTCATGGAAAATAAGAGAAAAAGCTCCAAATTTCACAACCATCATACACAAATTTGATACTGAAGGTGAGTTCTTCCTCTTTCTTGGCAATTCACTCATGTGGTTAAGAATCATAGAGAGTATCTTCTACTTCCAAACTTGCTGGTGCAAAGACCGCATTCTAGATTCTAGAACTGAAAAGAGCTATCCCAGTACTATAGGCAAAAAGCAAATCAGGTGCCTAAAACAAGTGCATCAAAGTGAGTGGGTATCTTCCCCAATTTTGCCCGTATCTCCAATAATCAATTCGGATATGATGGAGTAATTTAAGCACTCCCTCATCGTTACTAAGAAACCACGAACTTGATTACTTTGCCTATGAAGGGCCTAATTTTTTTGAAGTCCTAATTCTTAAATTCAACTTATTCGTGAATGATGGTGACTATGTCTGAACAGAGAGCAAAGACAGGGAAGAGAGAAGTACCCGCTGCTTGAGTCATCTGATCCCACCCTGGCTATGTACCTGGATATCAAGCACCCATCACTGTGCATCATCTGGGAAGGTTTGGCCACACCACACCTGGGCATGAGTCAAAGAAGCCCAGCCATGTCTAGCACAGAATGGAAAACTCATGCCATGTGGATTTCTGCCAGTAACTCTCAATTGACTTTAAATCAGCGCTCACCCAACAACCCCTCCTGCACATGTATTTGGTGTATCTAAGTTTTCTGAATTTATCAGCTGTTTTTCTGACAGTTTACATAGATGTTTTACAAATCATGACAGTATTATTTGATGGGACAGACTTCACAGGGACTTAAACCATAATATGCATATGGTTTTCCAAGTGTAACTGGGGGCGGACAAAATAGTCTGTTTCAGTATCCATTTACTGTAACATATTCTTATTGCTTTATGTGATATTCAGCATGAAATCAAATCATACTCAAAGCTAAGCCTGGCGTTTCAGGACCCAGAAACTTTCAACTATCATTTCATCTTACCTTGCACATTTAGTTATTATGATAACAACATATCTGTGCCACTAACGAATCCATACATCTGAACGCAAAGCTCCTAGTAACACAAGTTAACGCCTCTTTTAGGCTTCAAAACTCCTAAAATGCATTGCAAACTTGGAAGAGAAGCATCTCGAAGCTACATGTGTACTTGCAAGACAGAGAAGCTTTCAAAGAAAACCCTTCCTGAGTGAGGAAAACATTTGCACAACTTTTGTGGTCACTTCTAAAGCCCAAAGCACTAACACGTGCAGAGGTCTGATGACAGTTTCACCGGGATCTCTCCCTGGAAAGTGAAAGACTGGAAAGGCCCAGCTACCTTAACAACCCTAACGCAACCATTTCAACATTAATTAATTACAGCAATGCTTGATGCTTGGCAAGGGGTTTCTAGAAAAGCACAAATAAAGAACAAAGACACATGTAAATGTGCATATGCATACTAAAAGGCGTTCTTATTATTATTTTAGAATACATCCACCCCCTTCCCAGCACATCTCCACCCTCTGTGTCCCTGCCGGGTTCGCCAACACGCTGTCATACCCTGCTCAGCTGGGAGGGGACAGCTAGAGGTGTAACATAAGGCAAAGAGAACAGAGGGGCTTAAGGTTAATCAGTGGCCAAACGAAGAAAATAATTCAGAAGACGTGCTTCCAAGCTCGTATCTTCCTTCCAAAAAATCATTTTCCAGGTTTTATTTCATTTCATATTCAAAGTGCCTTTTCCAGACTATTCTTAGATATTTGGGGTTTAATCACATCTTCACAGGATGTGAAAGGGAGAGAAAGCACGGTCCTTTCTTATTGAATTATTTTGATTTTTGTCTTTTGCGCTCCCGGCTCTCAAGACTGTCGAATAAACGAGTTTTGATTCATAAATAATAGTTCCATTATATCTACTGTGCCACTCGTCAAAGCACCTGAAATTTTAATTCACTTGTTCAGCTAAATTTCATCCTCAGTTCATGGCCATAAAATTCTTTATTGACAAACTTTCAAACCAACTTTGACTCTGAGGTATCTGGTCAACATTTTTCTTCTGTGTGGATATTAGTTTATTGAATAAGTGGCATCTGTTTTCCTCCACATCACTAGCAGAGTAGGTATTTCCTTTTGACAGCTTTGCAGGATTTATGGGTTTGCACGCTCTGAAGAAAAATAGTACTAAGCAAAAAATTCCAATTCATTACCTCTTAGTACTTAATTAAGTTCATACCCACGGCACACTGGAGGTGAACCCTGAAATGCCTGTGACAGCAAGCAAGGCAGCCAACTATATTATCGTAGGAAGACAGAGAGGATTCTAATGCTCCTGACCTCATTTTTCCATCTACGATATTCATACATGCACCGTCTGCTTTGTTCCCCTTTAGACCCGGACAGAACTGTCTGGAAAGCGAGAGCAAGGTCCCTCCCTGCGACCTCTGTTGTTCCCGTAGCCCGGCTACACAGTAAAAAGTCCATCAGTGGCCCCGCCACTCATCTCTGACCTTCCAGAACGCGCGCACACACCTCCCGTCGTGGGCGGCTGCGGGAGGCGCCTGGGGCCTGGCGGAAGGCAGGCAGTGGGTCTCACTGAGCAAACACGAGGGGAGCGGCCAAGAGTCGGGGTTACCTGTCGGGGTTCTGCGTGCACACGTGCATCTGCAAGAGGATCCGCTGCGTGAAAGTCTTAAAGCACTGCCCGCACTTCCAAAGATGCCAGTCACTGAACTCCGAGTGGAGCTGGCTCGTGGAGGTCGGGCTCGCCAGGACTCGCTGGTTTTTCACGTTGATTTGGTTAAATCCTGACTCCATGGGCCCAGACTTATCCAGGAGAGAGAAGTTCCTGCTGCACGGCGTCTGTGGGAAAACCACAGAACGCTGCTGGGCGGCCGGGGGCAGTTTGCTGCTCTTGCTCAAAGGCTGCAGGGCGTCTTGTCTGCACATGGCCTCCATGACCGTGGAGGGGACGTTTACTGGGAGAACAGGAAGAGTGTCAGAAGATCAGTTTCGTGAGCCTTTCCAAGAAGCACCATTACACATGCTTCTAAAAATTCCTTTACATCACCATTGTCAACATTCGTTTTTCTGGACTCCAAATTACTTGACTTGAAGGGGAAAAGAAAGCACTAATGTCACAAATTCCTATCTCACTCAGTGCCTCTTCATTAAGCACATACTATACGCTCAGGGTTGTTTACACATCGTCTTTGCCTCACAGTTCACTTACGGGTAGAGACATAAAGACTCCAGAATGAGGCTCCACACTGCACCCTAGGCTCGGAGAGAGTCGAGAAGGCAAAAACAGCAAAAGGAGAAGAGAGGGGAGAGAATGTCGGGGGTGGGGGGCTTCTGCCCACAAGGCAACCCCGAGCAATGTCTGAGAAGACAGATTTGGGCTCCCAGGATTTTAGGCCTTCCACCGAACCTTGCCAGCATGGGACATTCCAGAAAAACCAGCTGAAAGATGAACGGAACGAGGTGAAAGATGCCTAGAGACAATAGTCTGGCACCTTAGTAGGATGGTGAGGGAGACAGGCTGACCAAACGGCATGGTTCTCGACCCCATGGGAACAAGGGGTGCAAGAGAAACAGACACAGACCGTTTCTGTACAGAAATAGCAAGAAAAAAGGGTTTGAGTCAGGTGGACTTACAGACAGGGTGCAGTAGCTAAGGTCAGAGTCGAAGGCAACACAGCATAGCGCTGGCAACTCGGGTTTGGGACCGGGAAGACTTGGGTTCGAATCCTGACTCTGCCTTGTATTAGCTTAGTCATCTCCTGTAAGTTATTCAAAATCGCCCTGTGCCTCCGCTTCCCCATCTGTAAGATGAGGACAGCGGGAGTCATAATCCTAAAAGTAACCGCAGCAGGGCTAAGGGGTTGAGACAGCCTCCATTTTCACACTGCTCTTTAACACTCTTGCGGCCAGCGGCAAGTACAGAACGTTGACATCTACAGCCGCGTCCTTGGTAAGATGTAAAATGGTCACCCTACGGATTAAGTTAATGCACAGAATGTAGAAAGTGCCACGCCACAGATGTTGAGGCCTAAGAGCAGTGGCTTCATCTTTAAACCCTGTCATGACACGGAAATGCAATAATGGAAGTATCCATCAACGACGACCACCATTACTCTTATTTTAGGGAAGACACTGGAATGAAGGAAGATGGATGTAAACTGGAATGGTGGTAAAAGCAGCAAAAGTAAGAAACATTTTTGAGGAAGGAAACCTAATACATGTGAAATCTGTTTTTCTTTAAGTTGTTACGGTGCTAATAATCCACATCATGCACTTGCTGGTCAACCCACAGGGTGAAAGGTGATTAGAATATGCTTTCAAACTATTATTCTTGTATTAAGTCAGTACTGTGGCAATAAAATGTATTAACACTGGTTATTTCAGGGGTCAAAGAGATTAAAAGTCACAGGATGGCCGAGGGGTGCCTGGGTGGCTCAGTCGGTTGAGCGTCCGGCTTCGGCTCAGGTCACGATCTCACAGTTTGTGGCTTCGAGCTCCACATCAGTCTCTGTGCTGACAGCTTAGAGCCTGGAGCTTGCTTCGAATTCTGTCTCCCTCTCTCTCTGCGCCTCCCCCGCTCATGCTCTGTCTCTCTCTCTCCTTCAAAAATAAATAAAAACATTAAAATAAAAGTTTAAACAAAAAAGTCATAGGGTGGCCAAAGAAGAAAATTAGAGACCAAAAAATTTGAAGAGGTTGACAGGCAAAAAGATGGGTCATGGGAAGTAACCTATGGCCCTTGGCCACTGGTTCAAGGCCACAAGGGAGGACACATACGAAGTGAGGGCTCTCATCCTTCCCTCAGACCATCACTGAGATGCCCACGTAGCATGCAAACTCAAGTGTGCTCGACTACAAAGAGAAAATGGTAGTGGACTGTGGACCCGGGGAGGTTCTGCACTTGAGTGGACAGGGAGAGACCATGTGCAGAGACTCATGGGGGATGATGGGCTGCCACTAAGGACCTTCCAACCCAGACAGTGTTCTGTACAATCACAGCAGTGACACGCATCCAATAACAGGAACAGCTCTGTGTACAGGACTCTGTCGGCATGGCCCGTCCTGTCTTGGGAAGGGAAAATAAAAAGATTCACAGACCTGGGAAGAAGTCTATGTAGTTGAATGCACCTTATACTCACAGGGGAGGCTTTTAAAAAGTTAAAATCACATAGGCACCAGGATGGCTCAGTCCATTAAGCATCCAACTCTTGGTTTTGGCTCAGGTCATGATCTCACAGTTCATCAGTTCAAGACCCACATCAGGCTCTGTGCAGGCAGTGTGCTGGCAGTGCTTGGGAGTCTCTCTCTCCCTCTCTCTCTCTGTCCCTCCCAGTTCTCTCTCAAATAAGTAAATAAAATACGCTTAAAAAAATTAAATCACAAGCTCTTGGTAGGGCCTGGGCATCTGCATTTTTAGAGGCTCCCTCAAGTACTTCTAATGTACAATCAGGTTCAAAAATCACTGATCTAATCCAACCCTCTCTTATGACAAATAAAAAGAGCTGAAGCCCCAGAAGGTCCAATACTATAACTCGACCAGGGTCACACATACAGAGGACACATCTGAGCTGGAAGCTTTAGCCTTCTAACTGCCAAGTCGTTTTTTTCTAGCCACACTCCTAGACTGTTCATCACTCACCAGCTGTGTTTCAAAAGTAAAAAGAACATTTTATAGATAGTATAGGGTTTGGCATGTATGTAAATATAGGATAAACATAAACATAGATGTCATATGTACATATACACCATAAAAATACTGATACATACCCATATACATGTTTATATGTCTATATTCTGTATATAAATATTTACACGTAATTTCAACTTGAGGCAAAAATGTATAATCGATATGAAATTTGCCCATATGTTTCAGACTTTCAAAAGAAAATCTTTGCACACAGAACGTTATTTTTTTTATTTAATTTTTTAAATGTTTACTTATTTTTGAGAGAGAAAGAGAAAAGAGCATGAGTGGGGAAGGGGCAGAGAGGGGGAGACCCAGAATCCACAGCAGGCTCCAGGCTCTGAGCTGTCAGCACAGAGCCCAACACGGGGCTCGAACTCACGGACCGCAAGATCATGACCTGAGCCGAAGTCAAATGTTTAACTGACTGAACTAGCCAGGCACCTCTAATGTTCATCTATTGTGTGTGTGTGTGTGTGTGTGTGTGTGTGTGTGTGTGTGACAGAGACAGAGAGAGAGAGATTGAGAGAGAAAGCAGGGAAGGAGCAGAGAGAGATGGAGACTGAGAGAATCTCAAGCAGGCTCTGTGCTGTCATGCTGTCAGCACAGATCCCAATGTGGGGCTGGATCCCACGAACTGTGAGATCATGACCTGAATCCAAACTCAGATGCTTAACCAAGTGAGCCACCCAGGCGTCCTGAATGTTACTCTTTAAATAGGTACTGCAAAATCAGGAGGAATGTTTTAGTAGTTTTTTTTTTAACGTTTATTTATTTTTGACCAAGCACGAGCGGGGGAGGAGAAAGAGGGAGACACAGAATCTGAAACAGGCTCCAGGCTCTGAGCTGTCAGCACAGAGCCCGACGCGGGGCTCCAACTCACAGACCACGAGATCATGACCAGAGCTGAAGTCGGACGCTTAACCGACTGAGCCACCCGGGCGCTCCAGCACTTTGTTAGTAAAAAATAACAGCAGCATTGTCAGAGATCAGTGTAGAACTCGTTTTGTGTACCCTGTTTATAACTTATCCAGAAGAGACAAAGCACAGGGGAACACACACATTTCTAGGCAACACTAAGTTCTTGCAGGTTGGGAAATGGCAGACTAACAGGAAGACACCATGGAAAGACTGTCTAACGAAGATGTCATCAGTGTGCACGAGAGCAGGGTAACCAGCCAGAAACTTCACTCTGGGGAAATTAATATAAAGAATACTTTAAGTATAGATTATGAATTCTGACTTCTAACTTCTCTTGGAAAATAACCTCATAGATTTTCAAAAATGGCTACGGTTGCCTCACCTTTATATTAAGCACGAGAATGGGTAAGCAAATGAATTTAACTCTAATGGTCAATGTCAACAGGGTGATAAAAACGTATACCAGTTTGTAAAATAATCTAGGATATTTGGGATCAGAGGTAATGATGATAATATGAGGCAGTAACAGTGAAGATGGTTGGAACCAAATTATGCCCTGTCTCATTATTTCCTTCTCTGGGACACCTCAAAGCAAAGGTAATATGCTTTCAAGACAGAAGTAGCAACTACACTCTATATTCTACACTGTATATTCTACTTTTGGTGTGGGATCCTTTATTGTACGAGTGAATCAATTCAATCGTCCGTACAAATGAATCAAATGAGCACATAACGTAGAGAGAGGACAAAGTAATGGCAGGAAGAAATAATTATCACAAAAGCAACCATATGTGATCTCTAAACTGTCCCACAGAGTTCCTGCACACTTTCATAGGACTCTTGGTATCTACAAATTACAGTTTTTTTAAAGAAGGATTTAAAGGACACAGAAGACTATTCTTCTAAATTAGAGCCCCATGGGCTATGGCAATCCAAAAGTATGAACAAAATGACCAGAAAGGTGACAGACCTTGCAGACGCCTGCAAAAGGCCCAGAGATGATGAACTAAAGTGGCCTAGAAAATGAGGGGTTTCCACACGAAGACACAGTGAGCTGGGAAAATCTCTTCCTTCTACCAGACAAAGATTAAGGGGGTAGAGGGAAAACTGGAAAAGCCCTACAGGGTATAGAGTCAAGGAAGAACACGAACTTGGCAAACCCTGGAAAATTACAACAGTGAGAGGGGCCCATGCAGGATCCGTACAACCACCCTCTGTCCATTCATTCAGTCCACCAATACTTCGTGAGCTGCTGGTGCCGTGGGTACGGGGGGAAAAGCAAGCCCCAACCCCTGTCCTCAGACCACTTACACTCTAGTGAGTGAGAGCTATCAAACAAAAGGTTTTTGCAAGTAAGTTCTCAGTTTCGTCAAATCTAAAATCCCATTAAGTGCAGGTTGCGGCATTAACTGTAAGGCATCTCCCAGGTTCAGAAGGAACAAAAAGAACAAAATGTGGCGGGGGGGGGGTTGGTGGGGGACATGTACGTGAGCACTTACAAGACACAGGTGCTCCAAGTGTGACGCATGCTATGAGAGAGACGAAGAGGCGCCAGGAAAGTTGGGGGGGGGGGTGCGGGACAGCTTCTCTCAGGCAGTGACCTTGAATGTGAGTCCCAAAAGGCACACAGGTGTCAGACAGGTGGGAAGGGGGAACAAAAGGCAATGTGAGATGATGCAACATGGGCAGCTCTGCTACAGGGTCTACCTGACAGGCTGAGGTGAGAAGGAGCTCAAGGGAGGACGCAGGGTAACAGAACGGGTCATGGCCAGTCTAATGACGCGCGAGTTCTGATTTTGTAAAACAGGACGTGAACCATAGGAAATACTTTCTGGAGACTCTATGTGGCCCATAGGCTACCATATTAAAGACCTGGGGACCCATTATAAGAGTAATGGCAAGCCATGGGGCGCCTGGGTGGCTCTGTCATTTGAGCATCCGACTCTGGATTTCAGCTCACGATCTCATGGTTGATGGGATCGAGCCCCGCTGCCAGCGCAGAGACTGCTTGGGATTGTTTTCTTTCTCTCTCTCTCAAAAGTAAATAAATAAACTTAAATTAAAAAAACCCCAGAATATACAATCAACAGGGCTTTGTAAGTGATTAGATAGAAGGGTGACTAAAAGTGAGATGCCAAGGTTTCTAGAAAGAACTGGATGAATGGGGCTAAGCTACTGAACTAGAGGAGGGGCAGAATGGTTTCAGTGGTATGTGCCCAGCTGGGCACTCCGGTCTGATACCAGGACAGATACGGAGCACACAACTAGATAGGAATGCGGGGATCAGTACAGAGGTCTGGACTGGAGACACAAATCTCGGAACACCTAAATCGGGTCCCCCGGGGAAAGGCACTGAAATGCAGATTTGCAGTTTTGTGTGCACGAGGTTCCCAGAGGAATCCTCCTGGGATCAATACCTCTAGGGAAGTGAGGCAAGAGAACTCTGTCCAGGGAGGAGATGGGACAATTCTGGAGATGGAGGTCCTTCACAGGCGTCCTGTTTTGGGGCAAGGGAACCAGTCCCTAGTAGCCTCCACCCACACTGCCCAGTCATTGAACATGGCCTGCACAGAGGGGGAGTAGGACCACGGGCAAAGTGGCTCTCTTAGGCTGAAGGTACTTCCTGGAGACAAACTCCTCTGACGGCTGGCAGCCCCTTCATCCCCCCCCCCCCACCAGGGGAATGAGTGCCTCAATCTAATAGCAAGGTTGGGATCTAGGTGGTACCCCCAGAGCATTCCAAAGCACCCAAAGAGACCAAATCTCTGACAACAGTGGGTTTCCCTGTGTTGTTTGTCACTTCTCACTGCATATGCGTTCTCAGCAGCTGCTGCCTTCTGTTGGGAGTCCTGTGCAGGTACCGAGGCATCCCTAGGGGGTGACTTCTCCTTGCTTCCTTTAGCACCCTACAGGTTTCTCCAGTTCTTGACCAATCTCTGTTGGCCCAGGGTTTCCAGACCTGGCAGGCAGTACAAAATCAACCCCACAACATCCCATAGCCAGGCCTGGCTTTTAGAGTGTGGCATTGTTTGCTTGTTTTTATGTTTTTGAGAGAGAGAGAGAGAGAGAGAGAGTGTGTGCACGAACAGGGGAGGGGCAGAGAGAGAGGGGGACAGAAGATACGAAGCAGGCTCTGCAACGATAGCAGTGAGTCCGTTGTAGGGCTCGAATTCAAGAACCATGGGATCGTGGCCTGAGCTGAAGTTGGATGCTCAACTGACAGAACTACCCAGGCACCCCAGGCACTGCTTTTACCAATGGCCTGAGATGGATGTTTCCTTGGCTTCCAGAACTGTGGGTAGTATTTTTCTAGTCCTCAGTCAGGGAGAGAACAGGAACTTCTAGTTCCCGGGCTTAAGTGAAGAGGCAACTCCCAGCTGCCCATGGTACTCAAAGGGCCTGGAGCCTGGACTCTTACCAACCTCACGAATGCCCAGCCCAATCCCCCCGAGCTAAGGCTCACAGCCGTGGCCATGTCACCCGGTTCCTGTGTTGTATCTGGTTGGTACGCTGTGTGTTCCAGTGCTTTCTTCTAGACTTGAGGACAGGGTCTGAGCTCCTCTACCTCGTCACAATCCTCCCCATGGGGCTTGGCACACAGATGGCCCTGCGGGACCCAACTGGAATGGAAACTCCTCCGTGTTTCCAGATGTAAGCTTGAGCCTGGGCCTAGCGCCTCCCTCTTGGTGGTGTGACAGGGTAAGGGTCATGAGGCGGAGGTGCCCCTTTTTGTTTTCTGCTCTGTAAAATCAAGAGGAAGAGGGGAGCGGAGGGGGGCAGTGTGCCCACTGCCTCGGCCACTGCCTCTCACATTCTGTTACCTTGGCTTCCCTTGCCAAGGCAGAAAAAGCAGCAGGAAGACTTGTTTAACATTTATTCCCTGTTTTTTTTTTTTTTTTCCACTTCCTCTGAAATGAATATGAATACACTCTGGTCTTTACACTCCGCAGGAGCTAATCCCCCACTGGAAGCTTTGGGGAGCCTCATTCCTTCTCGCGGATGCAATCTGTCGACACAGGCTTTCCTTCGGGCTCTTCTGGAAGGTCTAGGGTGGATGGAGCGGCTCTCTGCTTGGAGCTCTATTACATTTATAACCGTGGTTTTTTACAAAGAAAATAACATAGGAATTGCTTCCAGAACCCAAATGCCTGTGTCAAATGATGCCTTCTCTTTGAGCAGCAAGGCGGCTTTCGGGGGCTTGTCTGGGCACCTGAGTGTGCCCCCACCGCCTCTCAGCTGCCGCTGGAGGGGGGCAGTCACTGAGGCCTGAACCCACCGCACACGCTCAATAGGAAATGTGTACTTTCATTGTTGAAAGAACCATGGGAAGAAAACGATATTTTAATAAATGAAAGGGCTTAATAAGTATTATTTGCTAACTAAAATCATATTTCCCTTGAATATCTTGGGCCATGTATCAACTTCATTAACAAAGAAAAATCTGGCTGAAACATTTAATCCCCTCAAATAATGGCAAAAAAATTCTCAATATTCATCTGGGGGGGGGGTGGGCATTTAGTAATTGGTGTGTGCAGAGCACTAGAAGGAGGCCCTGTGGAGGTATTTTGTCTCTAGTATCAAGAAGCTTTTTAAGGTACCTAATTTATTTTGTGGCTCGCTCAGTGGGATAAAAATGGTCTTAGAATTGCTAATCCAGTTGAGATGATTTAAATTACTCAGGGCTGTGGAAGGCTATCTGTTAAATTATCTGCCCATGCCCTCTCACACATTTGTGCTTTTAAATCACACGGAGTATTTTCTCTGTGCAGAATACGGAACCCTCATTATAAAGCACTCCCAGCCCTCTCCGCGAATCATGCGGAATGGGAATCCATCTTAGAGTTACAGTCATATATCTCCCCCACGCTATCTGATGAAGCTTTCTGCTGGTTTCTTGGGTGGCCAATCACATGACAGATATATGACTGTGAGACAGGAACTGCAATAAAATTCCTATAATACCCTTAGGGGGAAGGGGGATTGTCACTGGTGAGCGTTGAAGTCAACGACTTAATTTTCTTGAAGCTTCCCTCCACCCTCACTTTGGGCTTGGAACTCAACACCCAAAAGAGCCGCTTCATTTATCTACCGAATCCGCGATACTTCAAGCTGCTATAGCTTTCCACATTGTCTTCCAAGGATTTCAATAAATGGTTGAACATCTTTCCCGGTGGAGTTAACGTAATACTCTAATCAGCAACCTCAAGAGTGCTTTACACGGTCGGACTCTATGAGGCAGAAGGATTAAAAAGCAAAGCATCCGGTGTTTCCAGAAAGTACCCTTTTGATGACACTGCGGCAATGAATCTTAAGACCAGAGGGCGCACTCTCAGATCCCTGTTGTCGGTGGCTGTGAACGGCACACAAGATCCCGAAATCCTCCAGCCCAACCCCTACATCTGTCTCATCCATGTAACAGCAACACCAAGCACAAGCAATGTTGCAAATGTGTGATTGCCACCCCAGAGATCACATCAAGGGTAAGAAATGCATTCCCTAGGGAGTAATTCCATGGCTCCCCCTCACGTGCATGGGTACTATTTCTCAACAAAACAAGTAAATAACCTGAAACCATTTTTCAAAACTTAGGGGCGTCTGGGCGGCTCAGCTCGTTGAGCCGCCAACTCTTGATTTCGGCTCAGGTCATGATCTCGTGTTCGTGTGAACCCCGAGTCTGGCTCTATGCTACCAGTGTGGAGCCTGCTTGGGACACACACACACACACACACACACACACACACACACACTCACTCTCTCTCTCTCTCTCTCTCTCTCTCCCCCTGCCCCCTCCTGCTTGCGCACATGAATGCACGCTCTCTCTCTCAAAATAAATAAATAAGCTTTTTATTTTTTTTTTAAATAGAAGTAATTCCACGGTGCTTTCCATTTCTGACTCCTAACTCAGTAGCTGGCCATTCCTTTCTTCAAGTTCCTCAGACCAAAGCCATAGAGTTATCCTGGACTCCTTTCTCTCTCGCTCAGCATCCAGTGTGTCCGGAAGCACTCCTGGCTTGACTTTCAAAACGTTTCCAGAATCCAGCCACTTCTCACCACCTCTACCAAGTCTATACTAGCCCGGACTACCACCCCGTCTCCCCGGGAGTCCTGCAGGAGCCTGGAACTGGATTCCCTGCTCCACCCTCCGCCCTTACTGTCTGGTCTCCACTCAATGGCCAGCGCAATCTTGTTACCACTGCAGCCAGAACATCTCACTCTTCGGCTCAGAACTCTGCCATAGCGCCCTTCGCCTGGCCCTCGAACAGAGGAAAAGCCAGGCTTCCGACAGGGGCCTCCTGGGCGCCACAGGGTCCCCACTCCGGTCCCACCCCACATCTGAGTTAACTCGTCCTCACCTCACTCCCTCCACAACACCCATGCTAACCTCCACGATACTCTTCCAACAGGCCAGAAACATCCCCATCATGGGGCCTTTACTCTTTTCATCTTGCCGCCCGGAACATTCGTCTCCCAAATAGCAAACGTGGCTGATCCTTCCCTCGCCAATCTCACCCCAAAGGCACATTCCAGGGAGGGCCTTCCCCGCTCACTCCTGCCAACCACAACTCACAACTCCTGGCATGCCTCACCCCTTCCCCTGCTTTGGCCACTCTACAAAATGTACCACCTGACAAGCCATGTATTCATTCATTCATTCATTCATTCATTCATTCCTGTGTCTCTCTCCACTAGAATGTAAGTGCCCTGAGGGCAGGAATTCCCATCTGCTTTTTGGCTGCTGCATTTGCAGTGCCTATGAAGACACTAGCTCACTACGGGTGTTCAATGAGCATCTGCGCAACGAATGAACACATCCTTGGACTATGTGCCTAGGTACCTGAGAACTCTAGTCTTCAATAAGCTTATTTTCAGACCTTTCTCAACACACACACACCACAATAACATCTTCAGAGTCTGTAGCAGGCTGTGGTAAAGGAGCGAACAGCAGACCTTACAGGATTTCTGGAAGGCTTTTGGATCAAATTCCACACTTCAGAAGGTGAGGTTACGTCAAGATCACAGGACACGCCCATGTCAGCAGGCTAGAGGGCCGGAAACTGGTGTTTCTCTGTACATGGACTTCGGTCTAGTCTGGGGGAGCAGGGGCATGGAGCCGTCCTGAGAAGACAGAACGTTCTGGTGTCCTGTCCGTTTCTGCCTCAAACACCAACCACACACTCCATGTCCAACACTGAGATTTTTCTCCTACAAAAACAGACACTCCTTCAAACCCAAGTATCACTGCAGAAAAGAAACTTTCCAATGGAAACTTGGGAAGTAAGAGGAATGTACTATAGGTCCAAAGATTCATTTTTTGATTGGAGATTGGCTTGGGGTTAAAGTAGAAAGAGAAATTTGATGGCAATATGCTTCCTGAGAGTTCTTTTTTTTTTTTTTTTTTTTTTTTTTGGCAAAGAAAATAAAGACAACATGAAAAAGAAATATCTGACCAGCAGCATTTTTATCAGGAGTAACACAAACTTTTTTTTTTTTTTTTGGGGGGGGGGTCTTTGTGTGTGTGTGTGTGTGTGTGTGTGTGTGTGTGTGTGTGTGAGAAAGTAAGTGGGAAAGGAAAAATAACACTTTTTTTCCTCCAAACTGAAGTTTCTTCAATAGATCTGTTCTCTCTGCTCCTTTTTCTGTTACAGAATGACAAATTATTAGTTCACTGCAATTATCCGTTATCAGTTTGGTGGCTTTATTGCCACACCATTCTTTTATTAAAATGGTGTCAGTGAAACCAGTGTTTCTCACTGAAACGCATCAGCATTACCTAATTCTATTCCAAATCCTGGAAATCGCCTTATTTAGCAAAGAATTGATAAAAACAAAAATAAAAGTTTTAATAAAAATGGCTCTCAGGTCCTGTTTGCCTAGATAAGACTTTTTTTTTTTTTTTTTTTTTTTTTTTTTTTAGAGATAATGACTGCCGTGGTAATAAAGATACAAATTAAATAGTTCATGTCAGACTAGGAAATTTGCAAAGACAAATTCCTCAGTCACATGTCTATGATTTTTGCTACTGTTTCTCATTCCAATGACTACTTAGCACCCCCAGTTGCCTGGAGGGCTTTGACCCCTAAGTAGACAGCACCCTTTTCTTATTATTTTATTTTTGCCTATGATGTGACTCTGGCAAGATCGTGTACCCCTGCAGAGCAGGAGTTACAGCTTGTGCTGTTCTGGTAACCCCATGCGGTGGCAAGCACAGTACCAGACACAGAGTAGGTGCTCAATAAAGACCAGTTGCCTCAGGGGTACCTGCGTGGCTCAGTCGGTCAAGCCTCCGACTTTGGCTCAGGTCACAATTGCCCAGTTTGTGAGTTTGAGCCCCAAGTCGGGCTCAGTGCTGACAGCTCAGAGCCTGGAGCCTGCTTCGGATCCTGTGTCTCCCTCTCTCTCTCTGCCTGTGCCTGACTCATTCTCATTTTCATTTCCATTCTCTCTCTCAAAATAAGTAAACATTAAAAAAAATTTTTTTTAAATACCAGCTGCCTCATTACTGCTACCAGCGACTACTTAAAACTATGACAATGGCTTTGACAATAAATACAGGTGAGGAAAGGACAGGCTTACATAAGATGCCCTGTAAAAAAGCAAAGGACAGGAGCAGGAGAAGAAAATGATGGAACAGACTCGTGCACGTTTGCATCACGTATCAGGGTGAATTGGATTTCAGGAGTCTCAAGCAACACTCTTAAATGGTTAGCTTTCAAATAAGTATTTTGAGATGTGAATTCAGAGCTAAAAGAAATTCTTACAGTTTTCATCCTGGGCAATGCATTGTAAAGGGATCCCAAAGAAAGACGTATAGCTGTCATTGTACCACACCAGAAGCTCGGTACCCCTGGGAATATCTATACAGGCTCGGTAGAATATATTCGACCTATTCAAAACAAAAGAAAACCCAGCTTAGTAATAGGTAGGATTCAGGTGCCCCCCCCTCCACATTTTCATTGCCCCGAAAAAGTTCCGCCCGGCTCCATCTAAACAGTTTGTTTGCAATAAAATCTGCACCCACCTTATCATTCCCAGCAACCAATTACAGCCTCTACCCCGGTATAATAAACCCCTTACAGTTTATTTCCACAATGTCCCTCCACAGAACATCTCGGCTGAAGAGACACATACAGGGCTCAAGGGCTGGCATAAAGCCAGGGGCTCATTAAAAACAAAAAACAACAACAAAAAAAAACTCCATCTCAGATTAATGAGAAAATTCCATCTCTCGGCAAATTGTAGATATTGGTGCCTCACCTTCATCTATCAATTAATATTATTGATTTCCTTTTTGAAGGAAAAGCATTACACGTATTCTTGCAACTTGGCAATGGGAGTCCCCAAATCCGTAATAAAATTAAGCGGCTTTGTGATTTAAGGACGGAGGAAAGTAAAAATCTTCCCCATCGCCTATCTTCTCAAGTTTGACACAAGAGAAGAGAAAACCCCTCTTCCGGGGAAAAGGAATGGAAATTCATTAAATACAAGGGAGCACTTTACTCTGGCTGAAAGATTACCCTCTGAAATGACAGAGTGAAGGTACCAAGAAATAAACATTTTTTAAAACAGCTTTGGTACTGTAAAGAAAAACCTACGGATTAAAAAAAAAAAAATGAGGAGACCGTGACTGGTTTCCTCGATGAAGAATTGCTACAAATATTAGCCTCAAGTTCAAGATAAAAGTGTTTAGGGTTGGTGGGCCTTAAATTTAGCCTTTCTGTAAGGAATTGGCCGTGGCAGGGCAATTGGCTCCTTGTAGAACACTGCAGACATAAGGCAAATCCTTCTCCACATTTTTCATGGCAGTGAGATATGCACTTGTCAACATATTTTGTCACCACAAAGTGGCTCTTGGCAATAGGATCATAAAGATCAATAAAAAAAAAAGTGCAGATTCTCAATATTTTACTTGCAGCTGCAAAAATTTCATTTATCTTGTTATTTTCCTTACTTGCTGCCATTCTGTCTCACGAGGGCACTGCTAACTAAGCAGAATGTTTTTCCCAACATTCTATGAATATCTGACAAAAACTCCAGCCAGTTGTGCGGACCTCGCCACCCTGCCTCCCTCCGCATCTCCAAGAGCTGTGCATTTTATTAATTCTTTCCACTGCTACATAAAAAAATCAAAATTGGAGCCGAGCTATAAATCACCGGCATCTCCTAACTTGAGAAAAATTGAGTCGACTTTGTACTTCACCCTTGTAACATTTCATCTCTCGGTTTGGCTTCCCTTAAAATAAACACAGCGCCCGGCAAATGAATGTGCTAAAAACCAAATGACACACTTTGCCGCTGAAAGAACAGAACTGTTTTCAAGCAATGGGTGGTCTTCTGAGACACAGAGTAAGCCGAAAGGGAGGGGTGGGTAAAAAAAAAAAAAAAAAAAAAAAAAAAAAAAAAGTGTAAGGGTACACCGTTCCTTACAAGCGGGCAAAGCTTCCAAAACTCGCAGAAATCTCTGCATGTTGAAGCACATCAAAGGAATTTTTCCCTCTTCAGATAATATTTCCTTTGCTGACATGTATTTAGTATTGTGGTTGGATGACTCATAAAGATAGCCTCATGGCGTCCCAACGCAGTTGAAGCACAGCACACGCCAACAAACATTATTGTCAGCCTCAAAATAAAAACAAAACGTTCAGCTAAGGGTCAATCAATCAAGGGCGCTTTGAAGAAAATTCCATTTAGATATTACAAATCATAACAGAATGAATCTAAACCAGCTGACTTTTTGTGAAGAGGACGTTCATGTACAATAAAAATTAAGCTGGCTCTTCGGGGTCCAACTTTTCTATTTTCTTACTCTTGGACGTGGTCACTGGTGATGGATGCCAGTTTTTTAAATTGTGTTTTTGTAGTTCATTTTAGAAAGATCCGAAGTAATCGAAAACAGATCGGCAGAGAGATCTAGAAGGTGAAGCACTATCATGAAAGGCTAGCTGTAAAATCCACTTACTACTGACAGATAGGTAACTGCCTTACTCTTCAGGGGTTTCTTGTTTCCCCCAAATTCAGAATTTGCCTCAAGAGCTCCCCAGGTGCTCATTACGGAACCGGCCAGACTATCTCTTGCTGGAGGGACAAACCCAACCTTTACTAATTTTCTAGCTCCGGCTTTCATAAAAACTTCATGACAGAAAGGCGGCTGCAGTCAAGTAACCAAATACCGTCATGCACGGTTTCGTTGAAACCATTATTTAATGAAATATAACTGCCCAGGAAACCATGGCAGTGAGTCACATGCTGCCCAAATATGTTCCCTTTGAACTGGAGACCTTCGGAGAGCCAGCCAGATTTGTGCAGCCTTACACCTACGAGGGGTATAAGGCCCTTTTTTTTTTTTAAGCTTCATGTTTAAAAACTAAAAAAGAAAAAAAAAAAAGAAGGAGAAAGAAAATAAATAGCCACAGGCAAGAAGCCAAGTTGCAGAGTACAGGACCTTCTGCTTTGATGTGTCTGTGGTGCCTAATAAAGCTAACCAGTTGCTTCTGATTCTAAAGGGAACATGGCTGTTTATAACTGAGGTCATATATTTATACGGCACATGTTTTCGAGGGATTTTGAGGAAAGGGTTTTTCCCCCCCTCTCTGTGATCTGTTTTTGTGTTCCCATCTCCATTTCAGCCTTCTTTAGCACTAAGTGGAAATGCTTGACCAACAGGTGCACTGAGCGGATGTGGCAGGGCATCTGGGAATCCACCTTGCTTTTCTGCCCCTCCCATGCCCCTCCCCACCTTCCCCCCACCCCGCCCCAGCCACAGGCCTCCCAACGGGATTCTGGAAAATGAGGCTGGCTCCACTTTGGGTCTGTTACCCTTTGGGCTTTGCCCAAACTTCTCAGGGAACCGGGGGCTTCTCCACGTTCTGGAACCGCCTGATCACCCGACATGTATCTTGAATGGTCAAAGGGCCAAAGCCAAACACTCTGACACCTTTTAAGGGACCGGGATGGGTTATTCTGGCTCAGCCATGGCTGCTGAGCTGAAGAGTTCGGGAAAAGCAGCCTGGAGCAGGCTGAGAGTTAGTTCTTGGCCTCCCACGTCTCTGTGCAAATGACACTGTTTCCCGAGGGAGAAAGCCTAAAGACGGCAGGGTGCACGGGATCTGGGGCTGCATCTCTGAACTCCTATCTACACGCAGGCACACACCGGCTGTGGGGGAATCACCCCGCATCGGCAAGTTTTCCCAGCTCATTCAGGCGCTTGTGGATGTTCAGGCAGTGGTGTGGAAGTAACTGCACCACGTGCACCGAGTAAAAGAGGCCCCTCCGGGAGCATCTTTACTCCTGAACTCTCGGGATAGTGTGGTTGCAAGAACCAAGGAGATTCCAAAAACCTAGGAAAACAATTTCTGCCAGTCCTCACAGGGTTCTGCAGGACTCTGCAGGGTTTTAAAACCAGCAGCAAGCCTGAATTTGTACACGCAAGCCAAAGGGCTTCAGCTACGTTGAAGTGGTAAATCAAGGTACATACGTTACCTGTACTGAACTACTGTTAGATTCTGTTCTCCGCAGTGCCTTGCACATCGGATATACCTCATCCAGCTCGACTTACTAGGTTCCCCACCATCAATAAAGTGCTGTAGTGTTCCATCTTGGTCATATATCTAGAGAAGAGGTCAGAAGGTCAAGTAGTTAGAACGAATCATCAGCAATCATTTTCCCTGCTTCCCTTGGTGTCTTTATGCGTCGGCTGCAGAAATTTATGGCCTGTAGGTTCGCTAGAGCTTTATTGATGTTCGCAGAAACTCAACCGGAATAGCAGGAAAATATTTTTGGGTGATGCAAGTCGATCCCGTTTTTCTTATCAAGCCGATCTTCCCCTGTATTCAACATATTTCTGGTATCTCGAGGATGTGAGTGACCATGTTTCCCAAAGGATATTTAACCTATTTTGACAGGCTACTCCTAAGTAATGAGCTGCCGGATAAACAAAACAAGCTGAAGGGAGAGGCCACACTGACATGGCTGGAACATCCACACGAGAGGCCCCCGGGCTCAAACACGTAACTGTTCGAAGGCATTCGGGACGCAGTAACCGTCTGTTAGACGAGCCGGGCGACCCCGGGGAAGAAAGCAGGTGGAGTGTTATAGACGTGCAGAGAACTGGTTAAAACAAAACACAACAGGCTCTCATTCAGATGAAATAAAAGGACTCTCACCTCGCAGAGAATATGGGACTGCTGTTGTCAGCACCTGAAACTATTAGGGCAGCCATCAAAAAAGAGACCCTCAAGAAGAGAAAGGGGGGGCAGAGAATGACTATTTCTTAGGGATTGTAAATGTCTTAACTGAGGTTGGTCTACTAATGACTGCTTGAGGTCATTCTAAGCAACTCTTCTTTCAAGATCACATTCAAGGAGGGGGGCCTGGGCCATTTAGTCGATTAAGCGTCCAACTTCGGCTTAGGTCATGATCTTATATAGCTCGTGAGTTCGAGCCCCACATCAGGATGTCTGCTGTCAACACAGAGCCTGCTTGAGATCCTCTGTTCCCCTCTCTCTCTCTCCGCCCCCCTCACTTGCGCAGTCTCTCAAAAAATAAACATTAACAAAATTTTTCTTAAAGATCACATACAAGGAGGGGCACCTGGGTGGCTCAGTCGGTAAGGCGTCCGACTTCAGCTCAGGTCATGATCTCACGGTCCGTGAGTTTGAGCCCCGCGTCGGGCTCTGGGCTGATGGCTCAGAGCCTAGAGCCTGCTTCCGATTCTGTGTCTCCCTCTCTCTCTGCCCCTCCCCCGTTCATGCTGTCTCTCTCTCTGTCTCAAAAATAAATAAAAACGTTAAAAAAAATTTTTTTAAAAAGATCACATACAAGGAAACGAAATTTGTTTCAAACCAGGCAAGGACAATGGGACACAAAGTCTCATGCGTAACACTACCCAACCCAGCACAGGCAGAGTCTGAGCCGACCACAGAGGTCATCAGCTCCCACTTCCAGAAACCAGGTGAGCCCTGGGGAGCTTGGAGGATGCGGTCTCTGGAGGGGTGTGAGATTGGGGGCTTACATACATACAGCCATTCCAGAAGGGAATCCCAGTCCTAGGGGGCATCTGGGAAGCAAGGGGTGCAGTTCTCAGAAGGAACCATGATGCGACTGGTCCTTTGCAAATACAACAGTGATGGGATCCTGGTAACTGCTGAAGTGTTGCCCACAGCATCCTGGAAGTCATGTCGCTTACCCTCTCATCAGCCTTTTCCACTGCTCTCTTCCAAACACACATGGAGAACAAGTCTTACAGAGAGCCTCACTGGTTACATGAGACACTAAAATTAGTACAGTGATTCAGATTAATTTAGCTCAGCATTTCTGTGCTGGGGGCCAAAGGGCTTAGTGATGACAGTTTCTTTTATTATCTCTAGTCATTTTAAAACAGATGACTTGTTTTTTTTGGTTTTTGGGTTTTGTTGCTGTTGTTGTTTTTGCTCATTTGTCTCCACCCCCAACCTCTCCACTAACTCCCCCACCCCTCAAAGACAAGACATCAGTCTGATGGAGGCAACTGCTGGAGAAGCTTTGGGTAGCGCAGCAGGGCGATCGCAACTGATAATCAATGTCGCCTGAGAAGAATAAAGAGACTCCTGGATTATATTATAGTTAAGATTAATGACTTCTTGCAATTCCTAGTTTGAAGATGAGGGCAAGGGAATGGAATCATTTCATGAGGTAGATGTATCTGCTCCCTGAACCACCTAAAGACAGACTTTGCATTTAGGTTAGATCCCACTGTATTATGTGGCGGTGGTTTCTGCTTTCCTTTTTAGGAAACTGGTTCCGAGATGCAAAGTCTCAACCGTGACTCTGCTGTTGACAACCCGTGGGACGCTGAACAAAGCCATTAGTTCCTCAGACACGAATGTTTACCTAAAATGGAGCCAGAAATGTTGACGACCCAGCCCCTCTGCCCTATCCTTTCCCCCATGAACAAACTTCCCTTGAGAGCTGCGAGTGAAAACAATTATGAAGCGTTTTGAGGAGGACAATTCTCCTTGGTGCTTCTAGCCCATTTCATCAGCAGCACATGAAACTCTAGTATTTATATGTAATGGGTGCCACCTTGGACGCTGGCTCATCTGAACACCAGGCACAAGCCAGTCAGTCTTGAAAATGGGTAAAAAAAAGTTTCTCCCTATACTCTTGTTTTAGCAAAAATCCCCCCAAGTTAAATATAGTGTGACTACAGGAATCCTATCATTTTTGCCTGCTTGATTGGAACTGCTACTTGCCTTGAGGGGAAAAGTAGGTGGCTATTTGTCAGGCTTTTTCCCAACATCACACAACGTAGCATATGACATGAGGCTGTGCCTCCCCGGCTTCCGCTAATACTGACTTTACGCTAATTCAAATGGAAAAGTGACGAAAATCGCAGGTACTTTGTTAGGTCCCATAGCTATGCCCCCAGAGTTGAGGAAACTCATTCGACCTTGATGTTGTTCTCTCCCTCGGCCCCCAGTGCCCAGCCATCACCCAACGGAGTTGAACTTGCCTCCTACATGCTTTCCAAGAACGGTCTCTCTCTCTCTCCACCGTCACCATCATCACCCTGAGTCACCTTCCTCGTGCACTATACCACAGTCCTCAATGACACCATCTGTTTCACCTAAGTCCCCCCAAAATAAATGTCATAACTATGTCACATCATAACAACATATATTCACAGCACGTGGCTTTTCCTCAAGGGGGCTCATCATAAGAAGACCAGTGCCTCCTCATCCTGGTTCGTGGTCCCCAAACAAAGTTTTTAGAGGGGCCGAAAACGTATGCCTGTATACTTGGCTCAAGATCATCCTGGACCCCTTCTGGTCTGTGATGTTAAATGTGAACATTTATCTTTTTTTTTTTTTTTGTAAGGTTTTTAAAAAAGTCTTTGTTTTGAGGGGGGAAGGGGCAGGGAGAGAGAGAATCTCCAAGCAGGTTCCACACTGTCAGCGGAGAGTCCAATGCGGGGCTCAAAGAAACCAACTGTGAGATCATGACCTGAGCCGAACTCAAGTCAGATGCTTAACTGACTGAGCCACCCAGGCGCCCCCCCCCCCCAAGAGTTCACATTTAAACTCAGTGTTTCTACAACAAGAAACAATGGGCCAGAAGGCACTGACACCTATTTCTGTTCATTCCTCGAGTAGAAGGGGAATCCAAGCGGGAAAACGAAGATACCCAAATGTGAGCACTGAGCAGGAACTAAGAAAAGCCCTAGGTACTCACTTGGGCCCTATCATCACCATCCATCATCAGTTCAACTTTGTTTCCATTTAAGAGCTCAGGTGTTTTTTGTTGTTGTTGTTCTTGTTGTTTAAAGGACGCACTATGTGCAAAATTCTGCATGTAACCAAACTATACAAGGACAGTGAGCCTATATCCATCTACTGTATCAGGCAGGGCCCAACTTTCTTTTTCCAAGACAGAAGGAACTAAAAACAAAAATAATATAAAAACAGGGAGGGGGACAAAACAAAAGAGACTCATAAATATGGAGAACAAACTGAGGCTGGCTGGAGGGGTTGTGGAAGGGGAGAATGGGCTAAATGGGTAAAAGGCATTAAGGAATCTACTGAAATCATTGCTTCACTATATACTAATTTGGAAGTAAATTTTAACAAATAAAAAATAAAGTTAAATCAAAAGAAAAAAAGGCAGAAGGAACTAGAAGTGAAGAAATGTTTCAACAAGTTTCAAGCTAGAGCAACAATTCCAAGTTCAAGAAGGTGTTCTTGGACATTGCATTAACATCTATATTTGTGGGACAGTAAAATGAAAATTTAGATACTTGTAGGTCTAAAAAAAAACCTAAGGAATGTAAGGATATCAATTAATGCTGATACCGACATTTATTTTGTTTTCATGTCCTTTCAAAAGAAACCATGCATAAAGTGTTTAGACAATCCTCTCAAGATCTATGAAAATGTCAACAAGGTCAAAAATTCTGTTCATTCCAATAGTGAGAATGAAGTTAAGAGAGTGAAATTTATATTAAGGGAAAGACTCATTCTGGAAGAACACTTGAATAAAGCAGAGTGTTTTGTTTTGTTTTGTTTTAACATTTATTCATTTTGGAGAGACAAAGAGACAGAGCATGAGTGGGGAAAGGCCAGAAACAAAGGGAGACACAGAATCCGAAGCAGGCTCCAGGCTCTGAGCTGTCAGCACAGAGCCCGATGTGGGGCTCGAACTCATCAACAATGAGATCATGACCTGAGCTGAAGACGGATGCTTAACCGACTGAGCCACCCAGGTGCCCCAATGAAGCATAGTTTTGCTTTAACCTATGCACATTATTCTGAATGAGTATGAATAACCAAAGTTTTAATGTTTGCTCTGTTCTTTTTAACACTTATTTTTACTGTTTTGAGAGAGAGAGAGAGATTGACAGAGCATGTGCAGGGGAAGAAGACAGAGAGAGAGAGGGAGACACAGAATCTAAAACAGGCTCCAGGCTCTGAGCTGTCAGCAGAGAGCCTGCCATGGGGCTTGAACCCACGAACTGAGAGATCATGACCTGAGCCAAAGTCAGATGCTCAACGGACTAAGCCAGCCAGATGCCCCATGCTCTGTTCTAAGGAAGTCAAACCAATAACCGTGTGGAAGTGGAGGAAATACATGTAAAACACACACACACACACACACACACACACACACACACACACACAGGATACTTGGTGGGAACTGAAGTAAAATTTTCAAGTAGAAAACTCTCCAAACTATACCAAGTGTATATCTGGCATATTGGTTTTAGAAAGGTAGCTCCAGCTTTGCTGAAAATGAGTATAAGACAGCACAGTCATATTGGAAAACACTCTGGCAATATTGAAATAAAGCTGATGATGTGTAAATCCTATGACTCAGCAATATCACACTAGGAAATTACCCCACTGAAATCCCAGTGCTCCAGGAGACAAGTCCAAGGGCATTCACTGTAGCACTGTTTGTAATAGTAAATAATAAGAAATAATGGAAATACCCTTTATCAGAAAAACAAACTGTGCTTTAATTACCCAATAAAATAGTACAAAACACTTAAAGGAAATGAATTAGATATGTTTGCATTCAGATCTAGTTGATATGGATAAGTATCAAAAACAGAGAGTTGAGGGGCACCTGGGTTGCTCAGTCAGTTGAGTGCCCAAGTCTTGAGTTTGGATCAGGTCATGATCCCAGGGATTGTAGGATCAAGTCCTGCATCGGGTTCTGCACTGGGCATTGACCCTGCTTTAGAGTCTGAGTCTGTCTCTCTCTCTCTCTAATAAAAATACAGAGGCACCTGGGTGGCTCAGTTGGCTAAGTGTCTTCAGCTCAGGTCATGATCTTGCAGTTCATGAGTTCGAGCCCCGCATGGGGCTCTGTGCTGATAGCTCACAGCCTGGAGCCTGCTTTGGATTCTGTGTCTCCCTCTCTCTCTGCTCCTCCCCTGCTCCCACTCTTTCTCATAAATAAATATAAGATAAAAAACAGTAACAAAGAAAGATTGAGGAAAAACAGGCTGCAGATTGATACACATGATACTGTTTTTTAACATTTCAAAATATACAACACTCAGTAGCATACTTTAAGAAAACATATACTGCAATATACAAGTAGTGAGAGCTAAAGATACATACAGTAAAATTCTGAAAAGGTTCACCGGAGGGGTTCCTGATAACTTTATGAGAGCACTGGCCTTGGGGAAAAAGGAATGGAGGTAAAATAAGGGGAATTTACCTGAAAAGTTTCATTTTTCTTAAAAAAAAAAATCTGAAGCCAATATGGCAAAATCTTAACACTTACTTTTTTGCTGGCCCACATACTGGCATTTCTATATTATACTTTACGCTTTTCTGATTCTTTTCCAAAAAATCAGAGAGAGAAAAATAAATGAAAACCTAGGCATTCATTGCTTTGTAGTTGGGTGTTTGCATGTGTTGTTAAAATAGAGAAGCTGACTATATTACCCAAGGTTAAAACGTTATCTGTGTTATCTTCCTAGGAAAATGTTTGGAGTATGTACGACTATGTCAACAGCCCCTGATTTCTTCTGTGATCCTTGGTGTTGCTATTTTAAAACCATTATTTTTGGTCTGTGCTTTCTCTTTTCTCTTTTATCAATGCAACTGGAGAGATAAGCAAGGGTGAACGCTAATTCTTACCTTTTTAAGGGGATTTTTGCAGTTTTCAGTCCAGTAATATTTACTGGGATGCCACACATGGTGGAAAGAATGACCATACGTTCTTGCTTATTACAAACCACACATGACATCAAATGAAAACCACCGTGTGAAAGGTGTGTATTTATTTCAATCCTGGATACCAGGAAGCACCACGGTCTCCCATGACTTTAGGGTCCTAGAAGAAGAGTCTACTTTAAATTTTTTTTTCTTAACGTTTATTTATTTTTGAGACAGAGAGAGACACAGCATGAACGGGGGAGGGGCAGAGAGAGAGGGAGACACAGAATCGGAAGCAGGCTCCAGGCTCCGAGCCATCAGCCCAGAGCCCGACGCGGGGCTCGAACTCACGGACCGCGAGATCGTGACCTGAGCCGAAATCGGACGCCCAACCGACTGAGCCACCCAGGCGCCCCAAGAAGAGTCTACTTTAAAGGACAACAAGAGCAATAAAAAATACATCCACGTTCATGATCTCCCGGTTCGTGAGTTCAAGCTGACAGCACAGAGCCTGCTTGGAATTTCTGCACCACCCACCCCCGTCCCTCCCCCACTCGTGCTCTATCAAAACACATAAATAAGCTTAAAAAATTAAAAAAAAAATCCACCCAGGTTGTGTTATACATCCTAATCCTGAGTGGTTTGTCCACGGCTCTGTCATTTACGAGTGTTGCCAATTTACATTTAATGATAATCATCATCATAGAAACAATGTAAGGAAGCAAGTAAGTTGGGCTCATTTTTAATTTATAAAAAGCAGTAAAACCTCCTTCTGAATGACAGTAATTCGTACATATCGGTGGCTCTGAGCCATCAGTTTCTCTGAAGCAAGCGTTGCAAACCTAGCAGGCTCTTGGGCTGGACTTGGGCACGTGGCCAACTTGGTTTTTCTTCCACCGTGTTTTAAAAACTTGGAAATTTCCAACTGTTCTCAAAAAGTAAAATCAGAAGGTGAGTCCCCACTCTCTGGCAACAATCCACTGAGGCGGAGAAAAGATCACCCCCTTTAGGCCAGCCCTGTGGTTCTGCACCACTCCCTATTGTCTTACATGCTCCCAACTTCAGTAATTTACTTATCAGCTTGGCCTCATGAAGCATTTCAGTCTGTAATCCCAGCCCTAAAGGAATTATTGGTACGACTAAAAATCAGTCTGTGACAGCTGGGGGCACGCTGAAGGAAACCCTTTTCAACTGATAACCTGGAAACACGGCAAACATTCATTACGCCTGTGCTGCCCAGAAGCCCATCTGATTGCGATCCAAAGCGATCTGTGCTGTAGTTTCCCAGGGAGTGAGAGAGCTGGGTTCATTTCTTTCATTTTTACCAGCAGAGGCTTTCAATGATCTTTTTAACCAAAGGACCCCCTTGAAGTCAAAGAAGTTATAAAAGTAATTTCACTATAAAAACAGATAAAAAGAAAGTCCGCCAGAAAGCACCCAGCCAGCTCACCTAACCTCACCTCTGCTCTTGGAGGCGGCTGCTGGGACATCACCAAGGGCTCGCAGTGAACGGGGGGGGACCTATCTGTAAAAACACCACAGGCAGAGCACTTTCTCCGGTGGACAGACCTCCGTGAAGATTTCGGTCGCCCATTCTTCTGCTTGGACGCTGAGTACCTTGGCTAAATTTAAAGCCCAGGAGAATCAGATTTGGAAGGGACCTCAGAGACCATCTGTTCCAAACTGATCAGGTTTGACCTAAGAAAATGGGGGCTCCAGGGGCGCCTGGGTGGCTCAGTGGGTTGAGCGGCCGACTTCGGCTCAGGTCATGATCTCGCGGTCTGTGAGTTCGAGCCCCGCGTCGGGCTCTGTGCTGACAGCTCAGAGCCTGGAGCCTGTTTCACATTCTGTGTCTCCCTCTCTCTGACCCTCCCCCGTTCATGCTCTGTCTCTCTCTGTCTCAAAAATAAATAAACGTTAAAAAAAAAAAATTAAAAAAAAAAAAAGAAAAGAAAATGGGGGCTCCAAAAGTTAGTGGCTTAGACAAAGCGAGACTACTAGTCAGTGGCAAATGGAGGTCTCATCTCCAGGCCTTCTTCCAGCCTCCACACCTCTGCTTTCCCACTGGGAGATGCCATGCCTGGGTCACCTCATCCACCGTTCCAAGTACCCTGAAAAGAGCCAGTGACTGCAGACCAAAGGACCATGCATTATAACAGCATAAATACTAATCTGTTCCTTCCAGAACCTGGGTCCTTGAACTCTGGCATGGAAAGAAAAAAAAAAAAAGATCCAAGGTTTTACAGGAAAACGATTAGCCAATTTTCAGTGAGCAGGGAGACATCTCTGGCCCCCCTCTTTCATTTCCACACCTTGGCCTGTCCCTGTGCCCAGGCCCCAGACACCAGCATTTGGTTGTGTGCTGAAATGCCAGCCACTTTCAGTCTTTACCGGGTGGCTGACGTGACGGAGCATATTTTATGCCCAAACGTCTAACACAGGGCCTGGCACGTGCCCTGAGGAGGACCTCAAAACACGCTGCAATGAACTGAAATGAATTTTCACAATAATTCTGTCGCTTCCTAAAGATCTTAGCTTTTACTCGAAGCCTGAGGGAAAAAAAATCACCGCTAAATGCAATTAAACTCCATTCCAAACACTATCCACCAGGGCTTTTTAAAAGAAAATATTACATCCTCCTTGAACCTAACTTCTTCCAATTCTATGAAATGCAAAGACAAATTGCACGTGATTATTAAAATGTAATCAACAGCTGTTACAACAAGAGCCAAGAAGTGGTCTCTGGGGGGTTTTCGGTTTAGATCTGAAAACCTAAGCACACGGAGGACGCAGGGAAGAAGAGCTACAAAGACAGTTTCTCTTGTGGTGCCTGAGTGGCTCAGTTGGTTGAGCGTCCGACTTCAGCTCAGGTCACGATCTCACGGTCTTTGAGTTTGAGCCCTGCGTCGGGTTCTGTGCTGACAGCTCAGAGCCTGGAAGCTCTTTAGGATTCTGTGCCTCCCTTGCTCTGTGCCCCTCCTCCCGTTCATGCTCTGTCTCTGTCTCAAAAATAAATACACATAAAAAAAAAAGATGGTTTCTCTTATCTTCTCTGCCTGTTCTCCACAGTGCCTTCATCTGGCCCCCTCTTTCTGTAAAATTCAGAAAAGCAAGGTTTCAATAAGCAAGTGTATTAGGGATTTGGGAACCTCAATTGAAAAAATATATTGTTTGCCAAGATGCATAATAACGTTTTACTGTGGGATTCCTCTGGGTCAGGAGGGACAGGGAGCAAATATTTTGTGGCTCAGGGAGAGCTAACACAACTAATGCCACAAAGAATAATTCTTCACTGTTTTGACCGTGAACACTTACAAACCAGAATACCTCTGCTGCTAAATCAAAACTCACTTTCAACAGTATGGTTGTTAGGGAGACTTTCTTAAGTATTACCAGGGAAAACATGCCCCAGGAGTCACTCTGGTTAAGACAACTGGGGAGGGCATGTGGAGTTGTAAGCCTGGCTCCCCCTTGAGTAACCAAGTGACGTTAGGCAGTGACTTAACCTCTTGAAGATGCTGAGACCTTCTTTGAAAAAATGGTGCTTATGATAGTCCCTACATCAAAGGGCTAATATAGGGGCACCTGGGTGGCTCAGTTGGCTAAGTGTCTGACTCTTGGTTTCACCTCATATTACGATCCCACAATTTGTGGGATCAAGCCCCACGTCAGGCTGACATCAAGAAGCCTGCGTGGGATTCTCTTGTTCTCTGCCCCTCCCCCACGCACGCTCATGCTGTCTCTCAAAATAAATAAATAAACTTAAAAAAAATACAGGCGAATATAAAAATCAAATGGGCCGGTGTATGTGAAGTTCTTAAACCAGAGCTGGGCACTCAGTATAAGAACATCTGCTATCCTTAGGCCATCACTATAATTAATTAAGAAACCTCAGCCGAAACATAACCAACCAACCAGATGGTGGCCCCTGACCAAAACATAGTATGTATAATGTAAGCAGACTCATTGCTGCTAGGGTTGACCAGCCTGTAAGCTCACGGGGGGCAGGAATACACTGTAATTGCTTTTTAAATTTACCCACAGGCACCTTATACGAGTCTTTACACAGACCAGGAAATCAGCTTCTGCTGAAAGACAGAAAGAGAGAAGAAACGGATCCGAAATGACACAAGCAAGGTGTATGAATAAAACAGATATTCTACGGGCTCCTGGGTGGCTCAGTTGGTTAAGCGTCCGACTTCAGCTCAGGCCATGATCTCACGGTTCGTGGGTTCGAGCCCTGCATCAGGCTGTGTGTGGACAGATGGGGGCCTGGAGCCTACTTTGCATTCTGTGCCTCCCTCTCTCGACTCCTCCCCTGCTCATGCGGGCACGCGGGCTCTCCCTCTCTCTCTCAAAAATAAACAGACATTAAAAAATTAATTTTAAAAACCGAGAATAGATATTCTAGTTTTATCTCCCAGATGAGCCTATTAAACGATAAAACAAAGTATTTTAAAGTGCTGGATGGATGAGAACACCACACAGAAAACGCTAAGGAAGTACCTCTTCAGTGCTAAATTTCCCATCTCCTAAGCTTACTCAGCCTTCGGTTTTAATGCAGGGTTACAAAAATGTCATCCCAAAGACACAGGTACCTCACCGCCTTCAGAACATACCTGGAGCCTATTTATAATGAACAGGCAGTCATTGCATGCATTTTAATTAACTGTGGCTTCGAGACCCCAAAACCCCCTCATTGAACATCACCTACTACGTAGCACTGCTTGACCTCTGAAGTCAGTGACATCATTTGGCCAGGGGAGGCCCGAAAGTACAGCGAGCGCCTCGTTCCTCTGCGAACACTGAACACAATCAAGGTAGGCGAGCCATCTGAGCAATCAAGCATACTGGATAAGGAGCAGGGGACATGTACGGATGGCAGCCTAGAGCATCAGATCGACAGGGAGCTCTGTGAGTCAGGGCTTTGGGCCACTGCCTCCCAGTCTCGAGAGGAAGACAGCAGGAACCCCGGCACTGTGGGCTCCCGACCTCTGTGAGCATAGATTTTTAAATCAAGCTAGATCAAAGCTTAAGAGGCCACTGAGCAATGCTTTAAACACGAAGAGAGTATCGGGCACCTGGGTGGTTCAGTCGGTTGAGCAACCGACTTCGGCTCAGGTCATGATCTCACAGCTCATGAGTTTGAGCCCCACGTCGGGCTCTGTGCTGATGGCTCGGAGCCTGGAGCCTGCTTCAGATTCTGGGTCTCCCTCTCTCTCCGCCCCTAACCCACTCGCACTCTGTCTGTCTCTCTCAAATGTAAATAAACATTAAAAAAATTTTTTAAAAAATGAGGAGTGAATCTGCATCCTCCTTAACACAAAGAAGGAACAGCAGTGAATGACTGCATTATACACATCTGTATGGTACTTTAGTTTATAACATACTGTCCTAAGCTTATTTGATCCTCATAACGGACCTCGCAGGTGGCATGGACCATTACTCCGTTTTACAGACGAGAAACCTTGGGCTAACAAGGGTTAAAGGACTTGCCCCCAGACATGCAATCTATACTAACAAGTGACCAGGACAAATGCCCCCTGAGTCACAGGCCAGCCACTCCCTTATGGCTTTTTTCCATCATCTCCCGTTTGTTCTATCAGGGAGAAATGGAAAGCGGTTTCTTTAAAAGCATCAGAAATTCTCCGAGTGAGGCTCATAAAAATGTACATAACAATTAATAATGTCATGTGTGAAACAAACCCCTATTTTCAGAGCAAACGCCCTTTTACTGAGAATTACTTAATCTGTTAGTAAAACTGACACAAAGCCACCATGCAATTCAGGAGAGATACAACTCCCCAGTTCTGTGAAAACTCACTCTCCTTCCAGGGGTAATAATGACCCGGTGGGCGGGTGGGGCGGGGGGGGACACCCGACTTTAGCTCATGTCATGATGTTGCTGTTACTGAGCTAGAGTCCCGCGCTGGGCTCTGTGCTGAAAGCTCAGAGCCTGGAGCCTGTTTTGGATTCTGTGTCTCCCTCTCTCATTCTCTCTCTCTACCCCTCCCCCGCTCATGCTCTGCCTCTCTCTTTCTCAAAAATAAACATTACAAAAAATTTTTTAAAAAATGATGACACAGAACATCAAAAAACTGGGTGAGACTGAAGTCTACAGATGAAGAAGCCTATTTTAGAAGGAAAGATTCTTGATTCAAGCACAAAGCGGCTCGTGTGCCCGTATCTACTCGTGTTCAGTTTTTCAGCTTTTACCTCAAATATCTAACTACAGGTTTCTCGTGTCGACAATTTCTCCTTCCTCCTTCCAGCAGAATGAACTTACTGCGCTGTTATTTCTAAAAGGCAAACCCTTTGCTCTCCCTTTGGTTTGGCCTATTTTGGAATGTCTGGAATGCCAAGATTTTAAGACGAGGCTTCAAAGGTCAAGTAATAAACGCCCCATAAAATAAATGAGTAATGGTTATATACACCGTTGTTGTATTTTCAGTAATGCTGATATAAAGCTATATACTGTACTCTGTCAATTCCCATTCATCAAGTTCCAGAAATATTAGAAAATCATTAGAGGTTTATGTGGAGCTTGCAGATAATACTAACATATACGTCAAGACTGAAATATGGTAATCAGAAAAACAGTTGAAAAGTGTCAATAAACTGTAAAACACCCGTGGTGGTGTTCGTGAAGCCTGCAGCAGAGAGCTGGCCACGTGAAGCAACACAAATGGATATTTTGGTCACACTGCGGGCCAGCCGCTGCTAAGTGGCGGGCTGGAAGAAGACAATGGGCAGTTGGGAAGATTCCCGCCCGGAGACCCAAGAACTCCCGGGAGCCGAGCGGTAGGGCACTGGGTGAATCCCACTTATCTCCGAGGACAGCGGCGGCCGTCGATAGGAGGCCTGCCATCCATCAATCTGGAGTCTTCTTCAGACATCCCCTGTCTGTTGATCAGAGGAAGACTTTGGGGGAATCAGGCTTCCATTATCAGGACTCTGTCTGTGATCTGAACAAGCCACTGAACCTTTAACTTTTCACTTGGCAGCACGGTCTACGCTGGAAAGTCCTGACAGTTCATTCATTTTGCTCCATCCTGGAGCCAGCCCATGTCTGACTGGTGAGACCCGCCCTCTTTGATGTTGTACTCTTTGGAGAGCGCCCTGCTGTGAAAAAAATTTTCTCCGTCCAAATTAAAGAGAAATAGTTCTGCATCAAGCTGTTAGCTATGACACGTCTGCCATTTTTCAGGGCACTGGCTTGGTGCCATCCACGGGCTCTGCTGCAATCCTGTCTTTCTCCCTCTCCTCCGTCACAGCAATAATATCCATAGCACACAGCTGTCTCCAGTGCCCATACGACATCAACGTTAGGAAGGAAAAGACGGTTAATCCTCCAGTGCCGAGGACAGCCTCAGAAATATTTTCAGGCAACAATTTCTTTTCTTCCTACCCCGACCCTTTTTTAAAAGTATCAGCACGATGGGGCGCCTGGGTGGCTCAGTTGGCTTAGCACCTGACTTCGGCTCAGGTCATGATCTCATGGTTCGTGGGTTCGAGCCCCGCGTCGGGCTTTGGGCTGACAGCTCAGAGGCTGGAGCCTGCTTCCGATTCTGTGTCTCCCTCTCTCTCTGCGCCTCTCCCGCTCACACTTTGTCCCTCTCTCAAAAATAAACATTAAAAAAATTTTTTAAGTATCAGCACGAATGTCTCTGACGAACTGTCACAATCTACCCATTTAAAAACTGCCTCAATTCAGTTTAAAAAATTTTTTTCTTCTGATGTTTATCTTTGAGAGAGAGACAGACAGACAGACAGAGCATGAGTGGGGTAGGCGCAGAGAGGGAGACAGCGAGTCCAAAGCAGTCTCCAGGCTCCAAGCTGTCCACACAGAGCCCCACATGGGGCTCGAACTCACAGACTGCGAGATCATGACCTGAGCTGAAGTCGGGGGCTCAACCCAGTGAGCCACCCAGGTGCCCCTAAAAACCCAGTTTTAATCAAAGCAACCAATAAGAAGCCCTGACCTCCACTAAATATGTTTACAAATGAAGTAAATTTGGAGCCTGTGAAAACCTGCTTCATATGTACAGAGCCCACATTTTAAAAATGGATATTCGTTCATCAGAGAGAACTCTGTAAATGAAGGAAAATGCTCCTGAAAGCTCGAATAAACATTTAGATCTAAGCAATCAAGAAAGCCTGTATCTTCTCCTAGTTATTAAGTGCCAGTGGGGGGTTATACAGACTGCTGCCATGAACTGTGCGTGCTATAAACAAAGGGCAGGACACGTTATCACCATGCTTTTCTCCGTATACTGAAATGAATGGGTAACACAGCACACTTCCCCGCTCTACCCTCTCTTTCCTGCTCTTCTCTCTCATTTTCATTTTGCTGAGATGGAAAGGGATTGGCAGCACTGGACCTCAGTGCCCAGCATCAGAGTCCTGCTGTGCACCCGTGTGACTCATCTCAGACCCCGGCTGGGACACATGCTCAGTTACTCGTCCTCCTTTCTCACATAACTGGAAGGTGGATTTCGAGAAAGATATAAACAACCACAACAATGTGCTACATGTGAGAAAGGATCAGTGTTAAAAAAGGGCAAGGAAATTGGAAAGAGAACTTTAAAATTTTTTTTTAACATTTATTTATTTTTGAGAGCGAGAGAGAGAGAGAGAGAGAGAGAGAGAGCGCGCGCGTGAGCAGGGGAGGGACAAAGAGAGAGGGAGGCATAGAATCCGAAGCAGGCTCCAGGCTCAGAGCTGTCAGCACAGAGCCCGATGCAGGGCTCGAACCCATGAACCCTGAGATCATGATCTGAGCTGAAGTGAGATGCTTAACCGACTGAGCCACCCAGGTGCCCCAATGAAGCATAGTTTTGCTTTAACCTATGCCCATTATTCTGAATGAGTATGAATAACCGAAGTTTTAATGTTTGCTCTGTTTTTTTAATGTCTCTTTTTATTTTTTTGAGAGAGAGAGAGAGAGAGAGAGAGAGAGAGAGAGAGACACTGACAGAGCATGTACAGGGGAGAAACAGAGAGAGAGAGAGAGGGAGACACAGAGTCTAAAGCAGGCTCCAGGCTCTGAGCTGTCAGCAGAGAGCCCAACACGGGGCTCGAACCCATGAACCATGAGATCATGACCTGAGCTGAAGTCGGACGCTTAACTGGCTGAGCCACCCAAGCGCCCCGGAAAGAGGAACTTTATGTTGTTAAAATAATCCCAGAAATACTATGAGTGTGATCTGAAGGAGCTATGGTTCGTGCAGTGGGTCTTAAGGAGTAGTATTCAACCCTTACTGGAGTAGAAATTTCTGGTTTATAAATTCTACTGAGTATGACACCATACAGGCCTTGGTGAAAACCATTACTAATTTTACAGCCTCAGCATGGTAGCTACTGAGGAGTATGATTTCCAAGAAGCAGCTTGGACCAGAGCCTAGGCGCAAACGGCGACGTTAGCAATCACATTAAATACTTACAAGGTACTAAGTAGGGAATGTTTGTAGAGGGAATGTCCCTGGGAGAAAACCTACTTCCATGTATGCGTAAGTCCCAACGCACACCAGGCCCTAGAGCTCACCTGCTTTTTTTAGTCAAGAGCTTTCTGAAGGCACTGAATGTTTGTCCCAATGACGTAATGGTTTCCTATGGTTTTACTTCTTTTCAGAGCAGTCTACGGCTTTATTTCTTCACTGAAATGTGTCACTCCTTAAATTATTATGTTTTCCCAAGTCTACGACATTCTTTTCCTCACCACACCAATAAAGTGTGATTGTCAGACACACTTTATTAAGGGGAAAATGACCATGCGGCCAGAGCAAAAGACATATTTTCAGACCTTAGATGATTTAGGAGACTACGTCAAGTCAAGACAGTGCTGAGCAACACATTCAACTTAGACCATCTTACCCTGGATCAGAGGACAATGGCAGAGATGGAGCCAATATCCAGAGTCAGAGTACTCGAGAGTATAAAGTGTGGGAGTATAAAGACCACAAGCGGCCCAGACCAAGTCTGGCCCCCCAGGTTGGGCCCTTAGACAGCTGTCTTCCAAAGATAACTGCTCGCAGGAAAACAAAACAACAACAACAAAAAAAACGAATGAAATCTAAGTCTGTCCCAGAGCAAGAGACAGACTCATCCCTGGGACAGGGAAGGGTCTGGCGTTCTCAGAACCATCTGTCTGGAAGGAATGAATGAATACAGTGGTTTGCCACAGTGCTCCTTCCCATCAGTATCCAGGAGATGAGGCACCCAGGACAGAAGGCGATGTAATAGTGAGCCTCAAATGTGGGCGCCTGATCTCCCAGACAGAGCTGTTTCAACATTTAGTATGCAGCTGCCATGTGCCAGCCACCACGCTCGGTGCAGGGCAGGAAAAACTTAAGGCCCGGTCCCCACCCCTCAAGGAATTTACAGTTCAACAGGAGACATACACGCAAAAAGCAAATCGGAAGACATTTATTCTGGCACCACAATCTGTAGATCTCGCCACATAACCATGGGACATTTTATGTCCATAAAATGGGGTTCCTACGGGGAGGAAGGGTAATCCATTACTATTTTGCAAAAAAAAGGAGTTCAAAGTAGTTATTTAACCAAATTCTGGACTGGTGAAGGCAGCCTTGAACAAACATCTGATTAAAATCTGCCAGACTCTGACCTCAATGAAGGCAGAGACGAACTCTGTCATATTTGCCACAGTATTCCTAGTGATTAACACAGAGCCTGGCATACCGTAGTGCCTGGTGTTCAACAAATATCAGTTGGTGGGTGGGTTGGCTGGCTAGCTGGTTGGACGGCTGGATGGAGATATGGGCGGAGGTGCGGGTGGAGGTGTGCACGCAAGTGTGGACGGAGGTGTGGACAGAGGTACGGATAGAGGTGTGGATACATGTAAGGACAGAGGTGTGGACCATTTTGTGGATGGGTATGTAGACAAACCCACACTCAGAAGGATATAGATCAAAGGATAGGATGCCTTCTAGGTAACTAAGTTTTAAGTGCTGGACCACGTCTATCTGTTCTTTGGGAAGACCCACACAGCAAAAGCAGAGTTGAACCCAACTATCACAATTTTAAAAGATGCAATGTAGGCTGAAAGTGTGTGTTTTGCCTCACTGGCCAAAATTAACATTTCTCTTAAAAACGCCCAACAGGGGCACCTGGGTGGCTCAGTCAGTGAAGCATCCAACTCTTGATTTCAGCTCAGGTCATGATGTCACAGTTTGTGGGAGTGAGCCCCATTTTGGGCTCTGTGCTGACAGTATGGAACCTGCTTAGGATTCTTTCTCCTTCTCTCTCTGCCCCTTTTACAGGGCTCTCTCCCTCAAAAAGGAAGGGGGGGGGAAGAGAGGGAGAAAACAGACAATAGAATACAATAGCCCAACAGTCTCTGCAGAGGGGAGGCCGCCTAGATGGAGACTTCTGTCAAGGGCACGGCCAGAGGCTACCAGAGCCGGGCATACCTGCCTCTCTGCAAATGTGGGTTCTTCCTCCCACCCCAACCCCCCTATCTGGCCCCTACTGAGGGCTGTCACTATCCCCATTCTTCCCTCAAGGTAACTGTGGTTCTCCCTCCAACAGGTATCAAGCCCTCTCTTCCAGGCCCAGGGCTTCCCTCACTAGGATCCTGGGAGCTGTGAACCTAGGTCAAAGTATTACTCCAGAAAGAATATGTGCATTTTGAGCTTTATCTCCAAGTGATCCTTCAAAGAGGTGTGCCCTCTTAAAGGAATTTCAAATACCCTAATGAGGGCCGAAGTCATCTGGGGGGGGGGGGACAGATACCCCTTCCTGACACCCTTCCCCTGTCACACTTAGTCCAAAGTGTGTCCTCTTAGAGATGCAGGCCAAGGGGGCTGACTGTACAGCTGGAGCCTCAGTACAAGAGCTCAGGCATCTAAAGAAGCTCACAGGAGGGGTGCCTGGGTGGCTCAGTCAGCGGAGCATCTGACTCTTGGTTTTGGTTCAGGTCATGATCTCACGGTTTCAGTTTTGTGAGACGGAACCCCGCGTTGGGCTCTGCGCTGACATGCTTGGGATTCTCTCTCTCTCAAAAATAAATAAACTTCTTAAAAAAAAAAAAAGGCAGCTCGGAGGAGACGGTAAGGAATTCTGGTGACAGGAACAACCCAGGACCTTCTGGAACAGGTTGCTACGGATCTTTCTCCAGGGGCTGCCAGCCAGGCCATTCCGCCTTACTTTCACCAAGAGCCTCAAATTTAGACCTTTGAAGTCACCTCCCAATGAGGTTATGGACACAATCACAGAAACAGACCAACAGGATAGAGAGGCCTCTTCTGCACACTCTAAATGCACGTCCTCTGTAGTCAGCCATAAATGGACACTTTTATAAAGCCTGTAGTTAACTTAGGAATAGTGCAATTCTATGTTTCTGGTATTAAAAGCACAAAGTTGTTGAAGGTAAACATTTAAAGTACACCACTGTTTTTGTAACCCCTGTTTTGGCATTTTTTTTCACTTTTCGATCCATCAAGGGCCTCAAGAAATGGAAGCGGCCAGGCCTCTCTGAACAGCGCTGGTGTGGACTTGTTAATAAAGCCCCTTTGATGCCATTGGGCCCAGAGACCCGCCAAGTGTGCAGCCGGGGACGGGACACAGAGTTTTCTCTCAAAGAGACAGCCCTGTGTTCTTGGAGAGGCAGTCCAGTCCACAAGGCATGCTTCCCCGGAAATCCAACCAAGAGATCCAGTAAACCTCAATGTCTGGGGCACCAGGTTTGCAAATCCTCTGGTGAGCAGAGGTATGACTAACGTCAACACCCGAAGAAAGCACCCGTCTAATTACCACATTGTGATAACCTGTATGCTTCCTCATTTTTAGACAAGACTTAGGATTTCCTTCTTTCCACAGGAAGCACCTGTGGGCAAAAGGAATGAATGTCGAGAGATCTCTCACAACGGGATCCTTAAAGAGGTTTCAGGTGAGGCTACCAACACCCAGAAGTCTCAGCAAGATGCTGGTTGTGTGTATGAATCATCTATTGGAAGAAGGCTCAGAGTTTTCAGGGATTCTCAAAGGGGTGTGTTTATACACACACACACACACACACACACACACACACACACACACACACACACAACTACTGCCAAATTCCACACATTCAGTTAGGACAGTATGAATGGAGAGACGGAAATCAGAACACCAATAATAAATGAGCTAGAATTCTTGGGGTGTCCTATGTACTTTTGAGGAGGTTCTCTTCAGAGTCTGATAGCTTTCTCAGTCTCTGAAGCACCAGACCTGACTTCTCATTTCCTTCCTTCCAGATCTACAGACTCTAGCCTTCCCATGGTCCTTTTATGGTACCTTCCTTTTGTCTTTGATTGCAGATGTGTTTTGATGTGTTGGTTGTGCTTAAACCTTGGATCACATTTTCAGGAGCACTAGAAGAGCAAGCTGGACTAGAGTCCTTAGGTTGGTTTAGCTCCTAAGACAGATATTTTTAGGGTAGAGATCATGTGAGTGGCCCAGATTACATCAGGCAGCTCAGCGTTTCAGCTCTGTGAACATTAAGCACTGCCTGTTGCTGGATTTAGTGAGTGAATAGTTATTAATACTCCAAAGCATTCCCTTCGGGCTTTGATCAAACCCTTTGATGCCGCCATTTTTTCCTACTCAGGAGAAAGTCTACGCTCACATTAAATCACTCCACCTGGTAGAACCACTTGCTTTGTAACCTGTAAAATTTTTATAAATGAAAGCACTGTTTATCTTCCTTTGGCTTATGCCTTTATATTTCCTAGGGGATTTGTTGTTGGGTGAGCTGCAGATCAGGAAGCCTGGGCTCTAATTCTAAGCCTGGCAGTACTAACTTTGTGCCCTAGGTCACACTTAACCTGACCCTCCACAGCCTCCACTGAGAAGCACGGACATTAAATTAGATGAAGACGCCCCAGCCCAACACGTATGATCCTGTGAAATGACAACTATGTAAAAACGTGTCTTAAATATAAATACTTGGCAGCTGGAATCCAGCAGGATAAAAGCCATAATACAATCATTTTAAGCAGACATGAAAATATTTGGATGCCCCGGAGAGGGGCAGGATAACTTAACCCTAAGACCCAGGCTTTTTTATTACACCTGTGCAAATTTAGTTGCCATCTATAGTTTCCAACCGGCAGAATACAAGCAAGAATCAACTTTTCAACGGTTATGTTCTTTTAACTTCCACGGACTTGCAAGTGAATTCAATTCCACAAACGTGCAATGGATGCTCTTCGAGTTTAGTGAAAAGGAGACCCGACAGGAGTGGAATCAGACAGTCTGGGTACGAATCTTGCATTCAGCAATCACAAGCCGTGTCATCCTGAGCAAAGCACTGATCTCATCTGTAAGACGGGAAAGATGTTCGGGCGACCTCCAAGGGTGTCCACGAGGATGAAGTGAGAAAATCCACATAAGTGCCTGACACGTAGTAAGTGCTCAGTAAACTGCAGCATTTTCACTGCTTTTTACTGGTGGGCTCAGGTTTTCCCTTCCACAACACATGTCCACTACTTCAATATTTCTGAAAAACTACACAAGAAAATGACAGCATTTTCAATCCCCAAGTGTGATGTGTTAATTAAGTGGAACTAGGCAGAGCAGGAATCAGGAGCCTCAGCTGGGTGATTTCAGGCACATTACTTAATTTCTGTTTCTCATGTGTAAAAAGAGAATAACCACCCCACAGGGTGTGTAAGGATTAAGGAAAATAAGGCATGTAAAGGGCTTAGGGTACTGCCTCACGATGCAACTACAAAGACAATTTCTAGAAAAATAAAAATTTTTCCCATAGCTCAGTGACCCCATTACCTTACATATTAAAAGCACCAAATTTTAACCCATTTTTAAAAGGCTCTATACAATTTTATTAACTTAAATACAGTTATCAATTAAAAATGTAAATGCCAAGGCATTCAATAATGTTTACAGTATTAATGGAGGCACAGGCCAACTTGAACATGAATTTCCAAATCATCTCAGTTTTAGCTCAATGGATCATATGGTATTTCTTTTTAAATTAAAATAAGAGCTTAAAGGGGGAAAATAACATTATTTCTATAACCTCAAAACAATCAGAATTGGATATGTATTTTACAGAAAATTTCTGTGCTTGGGGTATAATCACTCAAAAGTGAGTTATAAAACCAAGGAAGTATAATAACAAGAAGCCTCAGAAAATTTATACTTTTCTCTACTTCGGCAGTAATACTTAATTTTCTATACTCACCCTTGTAATAACTCAGAATTAACTCCCTAAACTAAATGATTTCATTTTTTAAAAATGTTTTAACTCAGATTCTGAATTTCACTTTAAAAGGGGAGACATGTTGGGATGCCAGGGTGGCTCAGTTGGTTAAGCGTCTGCTCTTTTTCTTAAATTTTTTTTTAATGTTTTGTTTATATTTGAGAAAGAGACAGAGCATGAGTGGGGAAGGGGCAGAGAGAGATGGAGACAGAATCTGAAGTAGGCTCCAGGTTCTGAGCTGTCAGCATAGAGCCCGATGTGGGGCTTGAACTCATGAACCACGAGATCATGACCTGAGCCGAAGTCAGACGCTTAACCGACTGAGCCCCCCAGACGTCCCAAGCATCTCCTCCTGATCTCCGCTCAGGGCATGATCTCACAGCTTCTGAGTTCAAGCCCTGCATCAAACTCTGCGCTGACAGTGTGGAGCCTACTTGGGATTCTGTCTCTCCTCTCTGCCCCTCCCCAGCTTGGGCTCTGTCTCTCTCTCAAAATAAATAAATAAAAATAATTTTTTTTTAAAAAAGGGAGGAGACATGTCTGATGAAGGAAGAGGCCTCCAAACAACTTTAGAAGCAATAATCCCCCAAATTAGAATTTCGTTAAAAAAAAGAACAACGTGTCCTCTCTTGATCGCTAAGCTCTTTAGAAACCAAAGCTTGAGCAAGAGTAAACACGTATAACAATTCCACACACAAGAGGGAATGAACACAAAGACCGTCTCAATTCATGAAACCCATTTCTCAGACCACTGCTTTCATTCCGAAGCAAAACTATACAGCTTTACTAAGACATGTGCCGTTTTTTATTAGGTAAGAATTTTCTTTCTATAAACCATCTTGGCATTTCTTTCGCAATAAATTAAACACATGTCATATTCTAAATGCTATAATTAAAACCCAACGAGTATCTTTTTTCCCCTTAAAACGGAATAATTTTATCCTGCTAAGAAGCTGCATAAATCTTAGCTAGTTTGTACATTTTTGCTTTCAAGGATGTAATGTAACCATCAGAGCTGTTACATCATGTAAATAAATTTCAAAGATGGTATTAATATAAAAACTATATCACATAACCCTAAAAATTTAATATAGCTGCCATGGCAATAACCAGATCATTTTTCCAAACAAATATATATTCCATCATGTCATTTTGAACTTTTTCTGACCTTTTTACTTTTTTTTTTTTTTTAAAGGAAGAAAACTACAATTGAGACCAAATGTTTTGTGAAAGAAAATACAGGCAAGCCAATTTGGCCAGCACAGATAATTTCAGATTAAAGATGTTACAGTATCTTAGAACGTAGCCCATTTTTTTCATCAATCATCAATCACAGTAATTATGATATAATTATGATGTCACTTAGAAAGTCTTAGGAGCTTGCAACAGTGCTTAGAGTATTTTTAAAGGTTTAATATAAACTATGACTACCAATTACACAGTTCCTTTTTCTTAAAAAACATCAAATGCAGGGCTTAGTGCCGTTTGAAATAAGGGCTAGAGTTCTGTCAGCATCTTTTCACAAACAAATCATAAAAACATTCATGTCAAATGGAGCCCGTTCCTGCAGCATCCTTTTGGCCATGGTTCTTCCCCCTTTCATCCTCCCCCCTCCTGTCACCCAGCCCATCCCTCACACTCTTCTCTCTCCTACTGAGTTCAGCTCAGGTTGATTCCAGAATCTCTACCTTCTTTCCATTCAATACCGCACCCAAGTCCAAATCTGCACATTTTAAGCATTGGGTGGATCAGTCAATGGGACCAAAAACAGTAGGTGTGGTGACTCCATAGAAATGTGTCACCAAGGTTGAGCACAGCCTGCTGGCACTCCGTGAAGCCTGTGTCCCCAAGGATGGGTTCAGCATATGGCAGTGAGGAGGGAATTCTCCAAGGAACCTTTTGAGAACAGCAAAAGGTCCTATGGCCCACACTGTCCACGTCCTCCTCGCTCTGAAGCACGCCGAACCATGCACACACAGAACGGGTGCAAATTTAAGAACACAACAGCAGGACCTAACCTTCATGAAGCGTTCGCTGTAATTATGAGCTGGGCTCCTTCTGAACGGTCCTTATTAGATCGGTCCACAGAACACCTTCAAAAGGAATGGGACTCAGCATCTACCAAGAGATTCCACAGTAGCCTTAAAGTTTTTATCTATTTTTGAGAGAGAGATAGACAGTGAGCAGGGGCAGGGCAGAGAGAAAGGGAGACAGAATTCCAAGCAGGCTTCACACCGTCAGCACAGAGCCCGATGCGGGGCTGGAACTCATGAACAGTGACATCAGGACCTGGGCTGAAATCAAGAGTGGGACGCTTCACTGATTGAGCCACTCAGGCGCCCCTCCACAGTATCCTTTCAAGCTTATTTCAGCCAGGCTAGATCTCTCCTTTGAGAGATAATAAGCTTTTTCTCCTTTTTTTTCTCATCTGTCAAAGTTAACTGCAATTTAATATTAGAATATTCATTCATTGAAAAAATGACCTTCAAGTGCATTTTAAAGGTGGAGGTGGAGATGGGGTGGGGGTGGGGGTGGGGGGTGGGGAAGGGAGCGTGGCGCTTAACAGGAGTCATTAGGAGCCATGCCTCTCCTCTCCACGGGACCAGCTGACATTTCCGAGGGTCTCCTTCCATGCCTTCACAAATAAAGAGCAAATAGCACAAACGATGGAAACAAAACCGGGTACCTGTTATCTCCTATGTCCCGAACTTTGGACATTCTGATTCTGTCTGCTTTGCTTTAAGAAAATGTGATGCATCAAAATCCAAATTTACAAGACATAAAGGGGTGATCCTGCTTGACAAAATGCTCTCCCAGTGTTTCTTACAACATCCAATTTCCGGAGAACCCTAAAGTGTGACTCGAATAGAAGAAACAAGTCAACGTATTTACAACACTTCGAAAGTACAGCCACTGTGTGAAATGGGGTCTACCTGTACGTACACAGAGATAAGGAGAAGAGACCACGGAGGCGCTTAACAGTCTTTGCTGAAAGCGAATGGGTAAATGTTCATATGCATGTGATAAGATAACCCGCTATCAGAGCCATTCCTGACATTTTGGTTTTCATATCTGCCTTTTCCTTCTAAAGTGCGTTTCACACTTCCCTCAGCTTGCTGCTATTGCCAACAACTACCGCTTCCCCTTTGCACTTAGGATTCCAGAATAGTATGTCATACCATTAGCCAATATTCGCTGATGCTCTTATTTAAAACAAAACAAAACAAAACAACAAGTTAAGAGAACAGGAAAAACTCCTCAAGCCTAAAAGATTTTTCTGTGTGGGGGCTCCTAGGTGGCTCAGTCAGTTGAGCGCCTGACTTTAGCTCAGGTCATGATCTCACGGTCCATGAGTTCGAGCCGTGCGTCGGGCTCTGTGCTGACAGCTCAGAGCCTGGAGACTGCCTCGGATTCTGTGTCTCCCTCTCTCTCTGCCCCTCCCCTGCTCGCTCTCTCTCTCTCCAAAATAAATACACATTAAAAAATACTAACAATAAATTTTTAAAGATTGTTCTCTTTGTATATATAACCATGAAGGAGAAAAAAAAAAACTTAAATCACAGAAATCATTGGGCTGTCATAGAGCTCTGGCCTCAAGCAGTATGTGAAAGGGATGGGGTTGACCCTGGAGGAGGCAGCATTTCCAATACTTTGGCATCAGCAGTATGAGTTTTGCTTTGTCTTCACACACCCGGTACCATTACGTACTTAGTATTCTTCTTCAAATGACTTCACATCAGTCTGTTCACACTGGCATCCTCAAAAGCAACGACATGTATAAAATTGTGGTGTTTGGTATAGTAGGTATATTAAAAACCACTTTTCTGCATACTACCTAAAATTATTTTGAATACAACATGCCACACTGTGGTAAAGGCTTAAGAAATAAGATTACAGGGGCACCTGGGTGGCTTAGTTAAGGGTCCGACTCTTGGTCTCAGCTCGGGTCATGATGTCATGGTTCGTGAGTTCAAGCCCTGTATCAGGCTCCGTGCTAGCAGTGCTGAGCCTGCTCGGGATTCTCTCTCTCCCTCTCTCTCTCTCTCTCTTCCTCCCCCCAACCCTCAAAAATAAATAAATAATTAAATAAACTGCATTTTAAAAAAAAAAAAAAAAAGGAAGGAAAGATTACAGTGCCCATGGCCAGCTTTGCCCTAGGTATGTGTGTCACAGAGCAAGCCATTTCAACCTCTATGGATCTCCTGGTTTGCCTGTACTTAAGTCAAATATCTGGATAACCTGAGAAGTCCCCTCTAAATTCTAAAACCTAATGATCCAGGGACTTCTCGTGATGTGCATGGTCTCCTGGCACAGTCAATCAAGAGCAGAACCAGATCCAACTCTCAGGTTTCTGGACTCCTGATCCGGTGCTCTCTCGTTCTCACCCTCCGTGCACACAAATGTGTAAGTGATCTGGAAATGAGCGTAATGGGGCAAGAGAGCATACGCGTATCTAGCGCATGCCTTCAGTTTCCAAAGGCACATCATGCATTATCTCACTTAATCCTCCCAACCATCTGCCAACCTATATCACAGATAAGAAACTGAGGCATGAAGAGGAGTAATTCGCACAAGATGAGAGTGTTGTTTGGGGAGTGATGTAGCTGGGAACTGGAGTCCCAGGAGCCTGGCTGCAGAGTGTGGGCTCTTGCCACCACACCAAATTTGGGGTGCCCCTCAGCTGCTGAGGTCCCCGTGGACACTTGGCTGAGGGTATGAGTGGAGCAGTGGGGGGCGACATTATCTTTACCAAAAGAGAACACACACGGGGAAGTCAAGAGGAGCTGGGAAATGAGAAGGAAATATGCTACAACAGGTATTCCTTTGCATAAATTTGCATATGAAAGGTCAGCAACAGGAAACCTCTCAATAACACTACAAACAACCAGAGCAAAAACACAAGCCAAGTAGCATTACAGTCCTAGCCTCTTTCACCAAAAAGATTAATTTTTTTTTTTAAATTGTGGCCAAAATGTTCCCAAATAGCTTCGCACGAGGGTCCTAAAATATATTTGTAATCTCTTAGATTTACTGGCTACCTAAGTAGTTTCTAATTAGGTTGGTTTTTCTTTTTACACTTTCATTCTCTCTACAAAAGAACAGCAAATAATAACAATTAGCAACACTCTGGGCTCTGAGGTATCTACTTACTAAAACAGTCTACTATACTGGGTGAATAGCCTCATATAGCTTCCTGCTGTCTCCGCCAACAGGAACCCTACAAACACAGAAAAACGGTCAGGGAAGAAACGAAATAGAAGGAGCATGGTTCCCACTAGGACCTACATGGTTCACGTTACACCACACAACGCGCCAAGGAATACATTCAAAACTGTAGCCATACGATCATAGTCTTGAAACATACAAGTGGAATGATTTCCAAAAGGAGACAGAGGTCTGACTTCCGAGAAGCACAGGGCTGAAAATATGGCCTTTTCATTTAAGTCTTCCTTGAAACTCACGATAAAACCTACTCCCTTCCATTTACAGAGACCTTTGCAAAACCCATGTGTCCCCATCTCCATGGTGAGGCTTCCTGGCCTAACCAGAAAGTTTCATTTTTTGGTTAAGATCAGAGACTGCAAACCCAATACTTTAATTTCCTTTACTTAGAATGGAAAAGTAATTAAAAATTTTTAAATATCCCAAAGCCATGTGACCGTTAACAAAACAAACTAATGAAACCCTAAAATAATTATGTTGAACTGTGCTATCCAAAGGGATTGGTTTTGTTAAGATTTGTGTAACATGGGTGGGTGGGTGTGTGTGTGGGGGGGGGGCAGTCTGTGTTTGGAGGGTGGTGAATGTGCATGAATAGATGCTTAGGAATTTAGAAATTCATCCAAAATTCAGCAGTCTGAGATGACTTAATGAGTTTGATAATGGGATACAGAAACTTTAATTCTTAAATCATTTGTTTTATTTCGAAGCAGTCAGGGGTGATTAATCAGCTTTAGTAACAGTTTGGTGGCTTAGATATAGTTCTTAGGGCTCTGAGCTAGGGAACTGAGGGTAGTTTGAGGTAATGTTGCGTTACCAACATCCCATCTATCGCAACCATTAATGGACACACCATGAAGTTTTATTAAAACCACAGGTCTTTAGTAAGAAGCTGAACTGTAGCTCTGGGACATGTTCAAAGAGTAGAGTCACCCTGGGGGAGAAATTTCTGCATTCGCTCTTGTAGCCTGTGATCCTTTCTGTTTTGTTTTGTTTTCCTTCTGGGGAACAGCCTTAGCTTCTTCAGCATGTGCCTTTCACAACCCTGTATTACCTTAAAGATTTTCCAATAATGCTTTTATATGAGTTGCTGGTTTCTAAAACTTCATCCGAGAGGATGAGTGATAGGTTTTGAAGGCACACAGGCAAAGGTAGCTTCATTCATGTTCAAATGACAGGTTGTGTTTTCAAAATTATTGTATGTAGTTACCTTCACTATGGCTTGCAGGCTATATAAACCATCTAGCAATAGCTAATTCTGGGTTGACCATGACCTCCTTTATTTTTAAATTTTTTTTAATGTTTGTTTATTCTTGAGAAGGGGGGGGGGCGGGCAGGAAGAGAGGGAGACACAGAATCCAAAGCAGCCTCCAGGCTCTGAGCTGTCAGCACAGACTCTGTCATGAGGCTCGAGCTCATGAACCTCAAGATCATGACCTCATCCCAAGTTGGACGCTTAACTGACTGAGCCACCCAGGTGCCCTTGGGTTGACCCTTTAAATCAAGACAACCAGAGAGATGTGTTTTCAGCCAAAGTTTTGAATTAACTTGAGAACACAGATTCGTACTTCTTAAAGCCTATTTCTGCTCTCATTTTGGGGGGATTTATTTTGTAAGATCTGTTTGTCCTTACCGCCCATGGAGATGGAATGTATCAACCAACGCAGGTTAAATGTACCTGTGCTGCAGTATGATTAGCTTCTTAAAACACTGATGTCTTACGTAACATTCTACTCCTTATTTCTGCGTGAGCAGTAACTGAAGATGAACCAATTTATTGAAAAGTACTCAAAGAATTAATTCCTGGAGGCAAAACCACATACCGTTTTGCAGAAAACTTACACTGAAATTGGTGGAGATGTGAGGTTAATAATTTTCATGTCTATGTACAGTCATTCCTGCTTAATTTCATTTAATTAATCCATTTGATGGCAGACACATGGAAAAGTTCGGCTCCTTTCAAAAATAAATTCCAACACGCTCATAAAATGGCTTTCTGTGTGTGCTTCCATAATCTAAAATACATAAAAATTAAAATGCTCTCTAAATAGGAGGGGATCTCATGTCTAAATCTATCTCCCCATTTATATCAGTTCATGTTTTGTCAACAGCCTGTTAACAAACCCTCTTCATTAAAGCTTAATCTGTTACTTTGAAGCTCACACACACAATTTTTATTCCGTTTCTTACAGATGCTAGTTTGAGGCACTCAAATCAAGATCTCTACCGAAAAACTTAACTGCCGTTGATGCATCTACATTCGTTCTGGTGTTACACGTTGGAGCTAAAGTCTCCAATAACTACGGACATTACCACTGCTAAAGAAAGGAGAACAAGGGACCCAAAGGCAGTGGTAAAATCACGCTAGGAAAAATATTGTTATGTAAACCTAACATTTCCTTCTCAGATACATTTTGAGTTTTTACAAGGGAAAAAGAACTACAAGTTGGCTGACAATCAGAGAAAAGACATTTGCTAAAAAGACAAAGTGACTTTCAGTTTTGGAACTATTTCTACAGAAGTAGCCCAAAAGTTTTATAAAGTGATCCTTCACTGGTTTGATTAAAACATGCTAATTAATAAATGACAAGACAGAATGAAAAGTTCGTTGTGGCATTCTGATAAACCACCCAAGCAGTTAAATCAATGCTTTTCTGTTTAATTTCACTATTTGTTTTTCCATTTGAGCTGCCAGTTTTTTTTAACATGCTACAGAAGGAAGAGAAACTTTTTTTTTTTTGATTGATGAACATCACAGATTTTGTTTCAAATCAATCCAACTTGTTCACGATGATCTTTCCATTTGCTGTCCCATTGTGGTGAAGCCATTATTCCATCAAAACTCTTTAAAGAGCCCCCCCCCCCTTTTTTTAGCTACTTTGACAAGAACACCATAACAGTTCACATCACCCTTGACCTTCAGGATGTATATCATCTTGTCAACATATAAACACACACACTATTGGTTGTGTTTTAATAGATTTTGTAAATATCAAGATCCAATTTATCAAAAGGTTCACCCAAAATGACAGCTCTGAAGTTCTGGATTGTATTTGCAATGCTAATTCTGACTTTTAATGAAAAGGAGTATTTTGGTTGTGTTTTGTTCTTTTGTCTTTTTTCTTCCCACCACCCCCCCAACCCCGCCCAAAAGGAAGCAGAATAAACTAGAACGAATTTTTTCCCGTTTTTACAATGGATATTTTCAGTCTGAGTCCATTTCAAAAGGAGAAGCCTGGTAGTACTATCAACAATGGTTATTTCTCTCACAGGCGAAATACACATTAAACAGGAGGAATTTATGAGATTCCTACCACTCTCTTCTTAGTTTGGCAAAATGCATAACCCCTAATAAGAATATTTTGTTTTAAATGGAAAAAGACATTATGACAAATATGATTAATATGGTTTCTGCAACCCCGGCGTGTTTTCTTTTCACTTCCACATTCACAGCCTTCCTGCCCCCAGGGTTGCTGACTTTCTATCTTCCTTCCAGAACATAAATTGTGTCATCAGTATCAGTGTGTCCTTCTCTTTACAAGGCCCCTTACGAGGGAGATAATTACAGGACTATCATACACTTCATGCTCTAGGAGGACTGAATGGACAAAACATCTGTCGTCAGCAAATGGTCTAGATAATACTGGTTAAAGATGACCTGTGAGAGTTTTTCATACTTTAGCAAACGTGAAGTTCTAAAACTTCCATGCTGGGAAAGAACAGAAAAACGTTAACAGAAAGCTAATATGTCTGGGAGAGAGTATACTTCGTAAATAAAACCCCTAAGATAATAAGGACGTTAAGAAACAGCGAAGGGTCCCTACAGGATACCAACCCATCTATGCACACGTGTGTGAACAGCCACAACTGTATCATGTTAGAGATCATACTTGGAAAGGATCTTGTGCAGACACGTTTCCCGGAGTCTGGGCCAACCGCTTAGCCCAAAACACAGATGCATTTAGAAACATCCAAAGCTTCCTGAAATGTCAACACACTCCAAGAGCGCTCCACCAAAGATACGGGGATGATATACCTGCTCTTGTGAAAAACTAAACAAGGAAAACCCATTAGAAAGTACTTACTGAACATCCAGGATGGGGAAACTTCTCTTTGAGCAGTTAACGAAGGGGAAACAAAACAAGTCAACCCACAAAACTCGTCTGTCACTTGGACAGTGGATTGTGTTTATTCCACTTATGTGAAGGGTGAGCCAGCAATAATTCTAATTTTCAAAGGCCTGAGGTGTTTCTCTACACTTAGGCACCCCATGCACTCATGGATGGGATTCTTAGCGCTGAAAAGACCACAATGTAGGAATTTAGCTTGAGCAATTAAACAAAGGGAGTGTGGATTTCTCTGCATGAACATTTTTAATTGTGACCCCAAGAGAGCTAATGTACAGGCATGGTGACTAGACTTAATAATGACACTCTACTTAACGCTGGAAACAGGCCAAGAGAGATTTCAAGTGTGCTCAGCACAGCTACAAAAAATGGTAACTATGTGAGGTAGTGATACAGTAGTTTGATTACAGGCAGGCATCATTTTGCTATGTCTATGTACACTGAATCATCAAGTAGTACGAATCACATATACACAATTCTTACTTGAAGACAGATAAACCTTTTTCAAGAGAGATAGCTGTTTTCTAGCATGGATGCATACTTAGGAATGAGACGTGCCTAAGATGAAAATGATAGTTGATATTTACAGGCTGCCAGGTGCTTTATGTACTAACTCAATCCCCAAACTGCCCTATGGAAAAAGCTCCTATTATGATGCCCATGTTGCGTTTTAAGGACCTGAGACACAGGAAGCCTAAGCAAATCGCTCCAGGACATACTCCTACTAGGGAACAAAGCTGAGCCCCAAACTTCCATCATTCTGAATGGACAACGTCTGATCGTGTCCCAGGCACATAATAAGCACTCAACATCGACAAATCACTCTTATCATCACTGTTCTTTCAGCAAATATTTATCAAAACCTGAGGATATACATTTGAGTCAGATAGGACCTTTGACTTCAAGATGCCTTCATTCAGTCGACTGAGAAAGACGGGTATTAAAACGTATAACTAAAATGCATCATGGTGTCATGATGGACACAGCCTCTCAGGGCCTCAGTTTTCAACGTACAAAATGGGAATGATTAAACCACCCTCAAAGGGATGACGCAAGGGTTAAGATGGACAATGTGTGAAAAGTGCACAGAATAACGGCTGGCACGTGGTTAAGTATTGTTAACATCCACTGCGATCAGTTTTAACATGATGAACAGAGTAGCAGGAAATATTCTGTGCTATTACAAATAAAGAAATACAAATGGAATTGTAGCTGTATCAACCTCTCAGCCCATTCCTTGAGAGAATTAGTAACTGCTTACTGACTATCCTCTGGTTCAAATGCAATTTTTAGTCTCTTAGTACTATAAACACTTTAATGGAACACATGGACTTTATCATTTAAAAAATACCCCTAAATAAATGAGACAATTTAAATAAAGCCATTATAAAAAAGAGATCCTCTGTATCTGATTCGAACCCAAAAACACACAAGCACTGCAGCATGTACAAAGTAATTAGTTATTCCCCATGCTTGAGGATTTCCTGATACTTCAAAATACGTGCCAGGGCTAACTGCTATTGAGAAAGAAATAGAGGAAAGAAGAGGAGGGAAGGAAAAAAGGAAGGAAGGAAGGGAAGCAGACAGTTCATTCATTCGTTCAGGTGATATTTTTATAAATAGGAATTGCCTACTTTGAAATACTGCATTTTCTGATTCTCTCTGACTCAGATCCTAAGTGGAAGAGAACTCCGTACTCTAGATTTCTTTTTGAATGCAATAAAGAAAAGGAAACATTTACAGAGAACGTACTAGGTGAGAAACAACAAGCTATAAAGTTCATAGAACTTCCGTTTTGTTAAATCCTCAAAGTTAGAGAAGACTGGTGATATCACCTCAGGGCGCCCGGGGGGCTCAGTCAGTTAAGCGTCCAACTCTTGATTTTGACTCAAGTCATGATCTCACAGTTTGTGGGATGAATCCGTGTCAGGCTCTGTGCTGACAGCATGGAGCCCACTTGGGATTCTCTCTTTCTCGCTCTCTGCCCCTCCCCCACAGGCATGCATGCTCTCTCTCAACATAAATAAAAAAACATTAAAAAAAAAAAAAAGACTGGTGATCTTCATGTGACAAATGAGAAAACTAAAGGGAAGGGAAGTTAAAAGTGACTTGTCCGAAGTCACATGAAGCAGTCAGGGTTTGACCCAACCTGGAGGACTACTAAGGCTTTATTCATTGTATCATCCTGCAAATGCATTCTCAGTGAAGCCCTGAACGAGGAAAGATACATGGGAAGTCCGACCACGACCTTTATGTAATGTCCTCAAATGCTTTTGTGCTTGTTTACAATGCAAGGTGCTGTCCAGAGACCTTGAACCTACAGATTTAAGGTAGACCTATGGCTTAAGTGAATACCCCCAGGAGGTCCTTCCTGCATGTGAGGATGCTGTTAATAATAATCTGTACACTAAGTTCTGGATTCAACGTGATGCTAAATGGCTTTATACTAACATTTTATCTGAGAAATCCCTTAAGAAAATCTTTTTTCTAAAAATGCTTTAGGATCAAAATCCCTGGCTTTATTTTCATTCACAGATTTTTCCAGGCATAGGTTTAAACGTTAACAAATCTTGAAAAGCATTAAGTCTCATAACTAACAATGTTTTCATTGTTTCAACCCCCCAAAAGTCGCTTCTCCCTCCAAGTGAGGTTACATACCATTTTATGACGATAAGACACACAGACCCTCTACCATCAACTTGACAGTTCTAAGGCTTGGACATGGGAACTTTTTCCCAACCTCTTGATTTTTTTCCTTCAACCTCAACTGTCAAGATTTTCCCAGTGATTCCAGCAAACAGGATTAAGAGAGGGGCATCTAGGTGGCTCAGTTGGTTAAGCATCTGACTTCCGCTCAGGTCATGATCTCATGGTTTGTGAGTTCGAGCCCTACAACAGGCTCTCTGCTGTCAGCACAGAGCGTGCTTTCGATCCTATGTCCCTCTCTTCCTCTGCTCGCCCCCACCACATGCATGCACATGCGTTCTCACTCTTTTTCAAAGATAAATTTAAAAAATTAAAAGAAAAAGAGATTTAAAAAAATAGGAGTAAGAGAATGTGAGGGAAAGTAAGAGAAAGAAAGACCCCACCTCTAAATTTAGAGAGTCTGGCTTTTCAGTTAAAGTGACCATCCCAAAATAACAAAAACAATAAACAGCGATCAACTTTCCTTACACCAATGGTAGAAGCCACTTTGTGTCACATTATAAAACACAAAAAGCTTATTAGTGATTATGATCATGATTATGATAATAAGTCTCTGGAGGGTAGAATCAGGTGAGCAGCTCCAAGATTTTTTTCTTGGAAACCAAATTAGGGACAGGTGTAAAAACCTTTACTGGCTAGGAATTTTCCCCTTAAAATTAATCTTATTTCTGACATTCTAAGAAAACGTAAGAATACGTATCATCTGTCCTCAAGGAAATACATCCTGCTTCAACAGCCAAAAGTTGGTTAAAATGGAATCTAAGACACCGGTGGTGGCTGACGTTTTGGGAGTCTGGCTTTTCGGTGAAATTTACTGCTCAATGGTGGAGGCTGACGCGAGACCATTTCCATAACTAATTAGCTAGAGCCAGAAAAAAATGCTCATCCCAAATAGTGCCAGTTCCCTGATCACTGCCAGTATGATCTCAGCTCTCCAGGAATATAGAGATACTACCTTGAAAACTTCACCTGAAAAAACATGATCGATTAGGGTCAGCAACTCCCTGCTTTCCAACTTTGAAGCAGTCACCCATCTCCTTGACATTCCACACCAAGCAAGAGATATGGTAATAATGGGGCACCTGGGTGACTCAGTAAGCTTCCAAGTTCGGCTCACGTCATGATATCATGGTTTTTGAGTTCAAGCCCCGTATCAGGCTCTGGGCTGACGGCTCGGAGCCTGGATCCTGCTTCGGATTCTGTGTCTCCCTCTCTCTCTGCCCCTCCCCCACTCGTGCTTTGTCTCTCTCAAAAATAAACATTAAAAAAAATGAAAGAGATATGGTAATAGCCACAAATGCGACGTAACTCGTGGAATCATGGTCCCTTTTTCTACCTTTGTTGATACTACACAACCCCCTCTGAGACTAACGAGGAAGATCAGGCCTAGTGATGCATGAATAAGACTGAGAAGCTGATGTGAATTTGCGAGATTCCCTGCAGGCTGGCTCCTCACTCCCTGGACTTGTCCCCTGTGCCCACTAAGTCCCCACCTGCTGGCTGCTGAAGCGTCAGCAATTCAAAACATTAAGTACTATCTACCCGGCACTAAATGTACTCCTACATCTTCCACCCCCCCACACACACACAAACATAAGCACAACAGAATAAATGTACAATCGTGGGGACAAGGACCCTTCAGGGTCTTCACTAAGACCTGAAAATGAGCACATGCATGCTGTTCAGGCTTTCCTAGAAGGGGCCTCCTGCCGTCTCTCTCTAGAACCTGCACGGCGCAGCTCAGTGTTCTTCAGAGCCTGAAACTCCCATTCTCTTCACTGAGACCACTTTTGGAAAATGCCTCTTTTTCACATGTCTGGAACCAAAAAACCTTTTTTTTTTTTTTTTCTAACTTTCAAGTCTGCCCTACTGAAAGTCCCGAAAAAGGCCAAAGACTTGGAGGAGGAAGTGTTCCATTCTGAAGACCAGGCGATTCCTCTCCTAAGCCCACTTACCATGTCTCCCAACCAAGAATGTTCATCTAGCTTACGTTTTGCTTGAAACCTATCAAGCACATAGGAGAACGAAGACTGGAGGAGGGACCATGTCTACGAGGCTTTGAATGTCTGGCAAATGGCTCAGTGTATAGTTCATTTCAAAGGCCTCATTATGTCTGCATAAATAAACCGTGCTACGCAGCTTGATGCACGGCCATTTGTCATATTAAAACAATGGCATCCAAAGTAAATCTCCATTAACATTGTTTAACTTTAATGCTTTGGGGTGTTTGCTACTCAAATGATTAAAAAATGGAGTGATTGATGACACCACAACTTCAATGAGGCAACAAAACAAATAGACTGTGAGTCACCAAGATCTAAGATATACTACAAGCACAGCTGGGTGAGCAGCACACAAGACACCCAGAGCTCAAGAATCTCTGGGCATGTGTGTGTGTGTGTGTGTGTGTGTGTGTGTGTGTGTGTGTGTGTAGTTACATGGATTGGGCAGGGGATAGGGAGAGTTTTCAGGAAAATGCAGCATAAGGCTTTAAAAGAAAAGCAGGGGGCTCCTGGGTGGCTCAGTTGGTTAAGCATCCGACTTTGGCTCAGGTCATGATCTCACAGCTTCTGAGTTTGAGCCCCGCATCAGGCTCTGTGCTGATAGCTTGGAACCTAGAGCCTGCTTCAGATTCTGTGTCTCCTTCTCTCTCTGCCCTCTCCTGCATTCACGCTCTGTCTCTGTCTCTCTCTCTCTCAAAAATAAACATTAAAAAAAATTTTTTTTAAGTTTTACATGTTGCCTGCACTCAGTCTCCAGGGAAATATTTGCAATGATGAAGTTCTGCCATCAAAATTTTGGGGTATACAAAATGTGGCCAGAGAAAAACTACTTTTTTTTCACAAATCTAGAGGCAAAAGAATAGATTTTTTTCCTTCAGTTTTCTGTTTTAGAAAACCGTAAGTAGAGTATCTTTATATGAAGAAAAAAAAAACCCCTGAGCTTGAAGACATACCCTTTCAGAGATCATACATCACTCTTCTCAAGTAAAACATGCTGCACAGGGTGATAAATTAATAAATGACACAGCTGTCTAACTTTCCAGACTTCCCTGGTCTTAACCATAAATTTTCTGGATGCAGCAATGCCTTGGTTTTCATTGCTGTCAGACTTGTCTCCTTTCCTCCTGGGTAGAGCCATTTTAATCCCTGATCCCTGTCCCACCTAAATCAAGACCGTGGGATTGCCAAAAACAGCAAAGTTTCTGACTTAGATGCTCTATCTGTGAAAGACCGGGACCATTCCACTTAGTGCCCAAAGTTGGGCTATTGTCTTAAAAAGCAGATTAGGATAAATACATTCACCAGTGAGGTAATGATATTTTTGCCTTTGCGCCCTTGAGAACAAACTTCCTGTAAATACTTCCATAAAAATACTCTGAGGCCTTTTAAACAAAGCACCATATGAAGTGTGTCTAAACAGCCCAAAAGTAAACTGCAATTTGGCAACATTCTTTCTACCAATGTGAGGGCCTAAAGTGGACAATTTAAGATAAAATCATTTCCATTGGCGTCTGAATTATCCTGCTGGCCATCTACCCTGAAATAATTATTTAGAAAACCACCAGATTGGCTCTTCCTGTTGTGCTCTACAAACAGTCACAAAAGTGAAGCGTTTTGGTGTAGCTGCTCAGGAGAAGCACAGCACAGAACGGAGACGCACCATTCAACTTGCCCTCAACACACACGGAATAGCCACCCAGCCTGGCAGGTCAGTCTCCAAGGTTGGCTTACTCTTGCCCAGGCGGAAAGTTGCCAAAGATCCTGTCTTCCCCTACCTTGCCCATTCCACTCTGGCGAGCTTTGTAGAGGGGCTTTAATCCACACACAACTGTGGATCTCTTCCATTTTTCAAAATATTCAAATATTCCGGCTCTCCCTTTCCTCTACCCAAACTTCAGCTGTCTGCCCCTTTCTTCTCCACTTTACCCCTTTTTTTAGTCACTCTGCAACAATGCGAGCCCACAGAGCTCCCGTTTCAGGCAAGAGACTGGACTAGGGACAGCCAGAAAAAACAGACAAGAAATCAGGAGGTACATCGAAGGGTATGGATTAAAACGGGGCTAAAGTTTCAAACTCTATCAGAGCGGGATCAGAGTTTGCACAGGAGGAGAGAGGGATTATACACTAACTACAGCATCAGTGTAAATGTTGAAAGAGACCAAAGGGCAACAAAAATGAAAACCATGCAACCAACTGTCAAATATTTTTTCTAGAGACCTGGACCCCAAGGATCCTAAAGGTAATGGACAAAATTTGTTTATTTTGGATTCATTTTACTTACCCATGAAATGCAGCCACCTGCAGAAGCTGAACATTTCATTATCTCTGCCAATGATGCAATATCTAAAATAGTCAAACTCAATGAAAAAAAAATACTAGCCAGCTACATGGTTCCAATCATCCTTTATCCCTGTAATGAGAGCTGAGGGCTTCTGAACTGACCTCCAAGTGTTCTCCTAACACCACAATGGTCACAGGCGCAAATACTACATCATCAGATATGATGTGCCTCAGAAAGCATAAGCTAGGGCCTATATTAAAAACCAGTGATATGAGGGGTGCCCGGTGTCTCAGTCGGTTATGTGTCCGACTCTTGATTTTGGCTCAGGTCATGATCCTAGGGTCATGGGATAGAGCCCTGTGTTGGGTTTCATGCTCAGCTGCTTGAGATTCCTTCTCTCTCTCCCTCTGCCCCTCTCTCTAGCATGCTCTCTCTCTCTCATTCTAAAAAAAACAAACAAACAAACAAACAAACACTAATACCAAAGAGAGAAGGACATGTGAATGGTTGCATGGAAAAATAAATCCTCCCTCATCCACTCAGAGGAATGTAAATTGATTTAACTCATTTGAAGGCAACATTAGGCAAAATTAAAAGCTGTTGAAATGCACAAGCATTTTAATTCGGAAATATAGAAATTTAAATGAGGAATATAATCACAAATGGGCAAGAAAAAATATATGCATTTTAAAAGAGCATTATCCACACAGAATAACAAAATTTAAGGAAGACAAAAATCCAAAATTAGACCACACCTAAATCATGGACTACTAGGCAGCCATTCAAAGTACAATAAAGAATGTATGGTCACTGAAAAGGCATTCGCAATATACTATGTGTGAGAGTGACAAAAATTTTCAAAGTAAGAGTTTACGCTTTGTTTTTTAAGGTTTAAAAGGTTTAAGATTTTACTGTCCTAGGGAAAGACTAGAACGAAAAATAGTGAAAATACTAACAGTGATTACCAAGCAGGGAGACTGTAGGTAATTTGTATTTCTTCCCAATTTCCTGTGTATTTTCAGTTTTAAAATTTCTTGCCAAGGGAAGATAGATAACTAAAGATATGATGCAAATTGTAGAAAGACGCCATAGAGCCTCTCAACCATCATCCGTACAAGAAGGGAGTCCCACGTGGGGGAAATCCAGTAAAAAAGCATTCACATTTATAAAATAAACAAACTAGGACATACAAAGAGTGATTATTTACATTTCAAAAAGTTTACATCTTTATTAAAATACTCAATCTTAAGGTGTCTTGAAATACATTCCCTTGTATAGAGGTTCTCAAAGCTGTTTGTCCATCAGAATCGCCTTGAGAGCTATTATAAAATGCAGACCATCAGACTACGTTCCTGCTGATTCTGATTTAGTAGCTTAGAGGTGTGACTCAAGTATTCTCATGGAAAAAGAAAAGACAAAAAAAAGCTCCCCAACTGAGCTGTTAGAAATTAAAAGATGCTGGAGACATAGGTCAACAAAATGCAATGTAAAGATCTTGTTTTGATTGTTATTCAAACAAACCAACTGTAAAATAATGTATGGGGGAAATGATGGAATATGGAAATTTGCTGATATTAACATGTTAATATTGCTGAGTAGGATAATGGTATCGTGGTTATACTGTATTTTTTTTAATATGTATCTCTTAGAGATAGAAGTATTTGGAGGTAAATCGTTATTGTATCTGAGATTTACTTTACACTATTCCAACAACAAAAAAACACATAACAAAATAAAAAAAAAAAAGGTGGGAGAGAACAGAAGAAACAAAAACGTTAAGAAAAGTTATTTGAGGGGCGCCTGGGTGGCTCAGTTGGTAAAGCGTCTGACTTCCGCTCAGGTCATGATCTCACGGCTTGTGGGTTCGAGTTCAAGCCCCATGCTGGCTCTGTACAGACAGCTCGGAGCCTGAGCATGCTTCGGATTCTGTGTCTCCCTCTCTCTCTGCCCCTCCCCAACTCACGCTCTCTCTCAAAAATAAACTTAAAAAAAAAAGTTTAAAAAAATTTAAAAGAAAAAAAAGAAAAATTATTTGAAATGCATCCTGGAAATAAGAGAATGTATTACACTATTTCTCTTTACTTACTTTACTCCTTTATACTTAAAATTCTACAAAAACTTAAGAGAGTAAAAAGCATCCCAGTGGCTTGGACACCACCCCTTTGTGGATTAAGGCGATTCAGTTTGTAAAACTGGACCTAAAACAATTTTTCCAGACCTCGCTCATGCATAAAATACGAAATTGCACATTTTTGGAATTAGCATTTGCATAACATCAGCAGTAAATGTTTATAAACATCAACTCCAGATACTAAAGACAGTCCTATGAAGTCCAAAGATCACCAAAATTGGACCCATATTTCATAAACACTGATTTATCATATATTACCATATTCATTATTACTATAACCCAAAAAGAGAAAAAATAATTCCCAATATATAAAAGTCTAAATTCTAGTTCCAAAAGATTAACATTACTAGATGTGTTCAGTGAAATAACGAAAAACTACATGCAACAAAAACACTAAACATCTAACAATAAGGAAACAGTTAAGCAAACTGTGACTCATTTGATAGACGATATGTTACACAGGATGATTACGCAGAGTATTAATTATGCTAGGACATGTGTAGGTAATAATTTTAAGTAAAAAAAAAAGTCAGCAGAAAACACACATGTAAATGCATATAAAGTTTTCTAGAAAAAAAAATACATGTAAAATATTAGAGTTTGTTTCCAGGTAGTAGATTGTGGGAATTAACATTTTTTCCCGTATTTTCTGTATTTTTGATAATAAAAACCAAATACTTGTTTAATAAGACAAAAAAAGGGGGAATGAAGAAATCTAGCATTACACAACTTGTCAGGAGACTTCACCCTGAGACTGCCCATCTCCCTCTATCCCCATGTGACACTGTGTCCAGATGATGGAGCAAAAAACATCCCATCATGGTAACATTTCCATTCTACACACACACACACACACACACACACACACACACACACACACGAACAAACAACACAACTCTCAGAGAAGGTGTTCATCAAGTAACCTCGCCAAGACAACACTGTTTGGATATACCACATTCCAGCATCAAGAGGTTATCTAGAATATGTTAAATTATGCACATGTGTTTCTCCTTAGAACTTCTCGGTTTCATCTCAAACATGTATCCATCTCTAAACTCAGATTTTCTACTGAGCCGCTTCAAGTCTTTTCTGGAACAAGGTGCAATGAGAATGAACAAAGGTTTCTAATAAAACGAAACATACCCCAAACTCACCAAAAACTCATTACAAGGTACCTCCCGTGTATCGACACTCTAGAAGACACTGTGAAGGACAGACTTTTAACAGTAATTTTTAACTCAACTTAAACTTTTCAAATGAAAAACAAACTGAAACCATTCAAACGTAATCTTTTAACCTTGTATATAGACTCTGGAATAAAACCCATCTGACTTAACTTGGTAGCATAACCACGGATATATTTTCATTTAAAATGCCCATATTTAGCTGGCCCCCTTGAATTCCTTTCTGTTGCTTAATTTCCAAACAAGAGATATTACTGCTCGTCTTAAATGGATGAATCATCTGAGAGGAGTCCCTCCGACACCGCTGACAGTGTAGTTCTAAAAACAGAATATTATAGATTATCAGAGAAGGAAATTTTGAAGTATCAGCTTCGGGTCTGAAGCATGTCTTGTGAGGCCACCCAAAAAGACAGCTCTCCTTGTAGCCCCCCACCCCCAGCCCCAAACTCTAATCTCCAGCCCACAAACAGATGCATTCCTCTAATTCCAAGAGGGGGCAGGGCCAGGCATCATCAAGGAAGTTTCTGGTCACTGTAGCAGGAACAAAGAAGTCGGTGGCCCCAAAGGTGGCAGGACTGCACAGCCCGCCTGTACCCAGCACCTGCGTGACAGCTGATGTCCCTGGGACCCCACTCCCACCCCCACCCCACAGCACTCTTCACTCTGTCTTCTCAGAGGATCCCACTGCCCAGGTCCTGTCTTTCCCAATACCTAACCTGGATCACCCATTGTTTTCTCATTCTTTCATGTTTTTACGTGTCATATGGGTTTGCCCTACTGTGATCTCCACTCACTCAAAAAGTTATAGCTCCTACTGGTCCTTTTAGCTCGCAGCTGCTTTAGGATGGTTTCTCTTTTTTGTTTTCTGTGTGTAAGAAATAATAACAGTGAACGCTGCCCGCTACACATTAGTCACTCAGTCCATTATCCAAATTTTCCTGGAAGGGTCATGTGAACACTCCCCTCCCACCCCAACCCCCCCCCCCCCAACACACACACATCTTTCTACTCCGGGCTCCTAGACAGCTGAGTTTTCTAGGTTTGTGCTTGTTTTCTTCCTTTAAATTTTTACAGTTCAGTCTATGCCGTTTGCTGAAGGACCACAGACGGGCAGAGTCAAGCCCATCCTGAACCTAACAAGATGCACGCATTTGGCACAAAGCAGAAGATACTCTTCTTTGTTCCAACAGAAGATCGTACACCCCAGTGAGCGATTGTACCACAATCACCATCAGAAAGGGGAAGGAAAAAAAAAAGCTTCTAACCCAGAGAATTCTCTAGACCTTAGAGGGGTTCCTATTCCCCCTTCCGAGCACTGCTATACAACTCCTTGCTCCCCTGCCATCTTGCTTCCCTGTCCATCTAATTAGAGGCTACTAAGAGTTAGGTACCAAATCTAAGACACTGCGATACTCAACTGCCCTAAAAGGGCTGTGCACAGGGACTGACGGCTCGTGTGTAACATACACTGGGCTCTAGTCACTGAAATCCGCTGCCGTTAAGGGGTGGTCCCAGCTTTACCGCAGTCTCCATCAATCTCAATGAAGGGGAGATCTCAGATACGGGCGAGACTTCCATTACCTATCGCGATGCCTGTGAAAACATTACCTGTCAAGTCAAACCCATGTCCCTCTTCATTTGCAAGCAGCCAGCCTCAAGTCCCCTTCCCAAGTAACACGTCATGGTTTCCTATGCACACCTCAAATCTGAACTCTCGCACCAGTTTTCAAGCAGCTCACTCGTGTGCCTTCCTGCGTCTACAGCCTCGTTTCTTTCTATCACCTCCATGAGAGCGACCCACGGACCAAGCCGACCTTTCAGACACCAACAGTTCGTTTACTCCTCCTCCGGTCTTCCCTGACTCATCCCCTCTCACATTCCGTCTCTCCTCTTGGTTAGGCTTCCCAGTACACTCATCCCAGAAAAACATGCCAGCAAACCTGCCTCCCGAGGTGACAGCACTCACCAGGTGGACCTTCATTCACCTCCCCAGGTCTCCTCTGCATTTTCATCATCAGGGGCCCACCAATACTCCCTCTGACTTGTCTATTTCCCTTCAATACCTTACAGACAGTTAGCTCCTCCCAGGCACAAACTCTGTCTTTCAAATACAACACCATCCTCCACCGACCCTGGGCAGAGCCCAGCACATAAGAGAAGCTTATCCAATACATCCTGGATAAATGAACCTATGTTGCACGGGCCGAATGGCTCTCGTTCGTCCTCCAGAATTGGGGCACACCTCTACAATTTCTGGTCCAGTTCTCGGTCACCAAGCATACAATGCAAAGCAAACACTGCTCGTGCTTCACACTCAGCCCTGTGCAACCTGGTCCGCAGTTGCTCTGAATGAAACTCCTGGCTCTAGCAAGGTTTAAAATAGAGAAAGTCCGTCATTAGTGATCCCATGCCATCAGGGTGAATCTGAGAAAAACCCATCAGTGGCTTTACCCTAACAAGAAAGGTGACAGAGCACCAAAATGAAACCCACCCTATTTTCTACTGGTTATCTAGTCCTTTCTGATGTGTCTCTAAGATACCCATTTTAAACTTTCCAGACACAAACTTGCTGTGGTCCAAAGTCAAGAGCATGAAAATTTCCATCAAGCCAGGCCGCTAAACAGAGTTTTCAGAAGTAGAAGTCACTGCTGCTCCTCTCCCTTGGTCAGGGGAAAAAATAAAAGGCCAAAAACCAAAGGCACCTTGAATGACCCACTGCCTTCAAGGGCCGTACAAACCTGGCAGGGACCACTTGTGCCATTAGCCTCCAGTGGAGATGGCCTGGGTCTGTTTATTGTCCTCTCCCAGTCCCTACTGCCCTTACCAGGAGCTCTAAGACTGTTAAAAGTTGCTTAACTCGGGAGTTACTCCGGACCTGGGTCCAAAATTAAATAAAGCGCCAGGACCCTGGGCATCCCCGGAGGTACTGCTCAGAAGGTCATCAGAAAGCACGAATCTCTTTCAGCTCTAGAGCCTCCCCCCCCCCCCAGCTCCGTGCAAGAACCAGTTTGTGCATAAAAACAGGAAGCGAAGCAAGAGTCTCACAACAGAAATTGGTAGCTGGAAAGCTGGTGTATTTGAGGTACGGAACACAGGAATTTGCCAGCTACAGAGAAGTGAAATAAATTAGGGAGAACAAGGAAATTACTGGCTGGGAGACAGAGTTATTATGAAAAGCTGATTTCACTGTCCAAAAATGTTAGCCTGCATTTATTCTCAAAATTATCCAAATATTTTAGCAATCAGCTATTTATATGGTTGTTTTCTAGACATTTCCTTACTGTTTCTCTCCAGGCTTCTCTACAGTGGGGAAGTGATTTGCTTTGGAAATCATTTCCTCCCTTCTGTCACAGTCTGCAAGGCCTAATCTCACTGCCCTCTCTAGAACCCCAACAGTCTGGATTTGGAAAAGGGGTTTCAGCGGACCTGAAGTGAAACGTCCTGAAAGACAAAAAAAAACACTTTTTCACTTTGCTACCTAAGTAAGCTTCGTCTGCGTATTTATCCCCTCCAACTGCCCCTGTGGACAGTGGACCAAATGCGCTTTTAAAAGGTATTTCCGTTTCCTTGTGCAACTCCAGTCCCAGAATGCACCATGTGTAAAGACACGGAACAAGTTTCTCAGCTGGAAACGAGTCGCCACTACCTTGGCTGGGTTCGCTCTGTGAACCCACCTCTCTCTGTCTCACGTACTCCGCAAAACAAAGCTCACAATAACAAGCGCGTGAGTCATTCGCACGGAGGTGACTTATCGTTCAAATTGAATTCACTGTAAATGCAAGCAATTTGAAAAAAATTAAGGCCTTATGTTCCGCGCTGTCACTACATTTGTTAGGGATTTCATCGCTGTGTGGAGGCGTTTAGTTCCAGCCTAACATTTGGACAGATGGAAAGCTCCACTTGACACGGGTCAAAAGAGCCAGCTCCGCCTGGCCTCGTGGATCCAGCCTCCCCATGTCACTAGCACCGGGCGGGACAGAGCGCTCCCTGCGCTGCAGAGGGCACAGCAATAAAATCAGCATGTCCGTTATGAAATCTCTTTCAAACTACAAAGTGATGGATAAATATTTGCTGTCGTTCTTAGGATTCTTACTGTTTGCACAAAAAAGAGTTTCTCTGTATGTGTGTGTGTTCCTGCAGGTTATTTTGGCAAGCTTGAGCTGATACACTCAGGAGACCAAAGGATCAGTAATATTTTCAAAGTAAGGAGAGAGGGTGGGAAGGAGGAAGGGAAGGAGGAAAAAAGGGAAGGAGGCAAAAAGGGAAGGAGGCAGACAGGGAGGAAGGATCAACACAAATGTTCAACAACTGGATTCAACCATATTGAGAGTATACAGCCATAAAAATCATTGGGTATACATGCAAAGAATGTTGCTTTTATTTCTTTGATTTTTTTTTTTTTTTGAGAGAGAGAGAAGACATGAGTGAAGGGCAGAGAGAGAGAGAGGGAGAGAGAGAAGTGGGGCTCATCCAAAGCAGGGCTCAAACTCACAAACCAAAGATCGTGACCTGAGCCAAAGTCAGATGCTTCAAGGACGGAGCCACTCAGGTGCTCCTCCAAGAATTTTCAACATGGGGGACGTGCATATGGTTTTATGCTAAGAGCAAAGAATATGTTGTTATCCACGTATTAAAAGAAAATCCTAACTGCAGTACGAATGACACCAAGTTATTTACAGCTCTTTTATCTCGTGTTTTCAAAAGTATTTTTCTGCGTTTTCCAGATTCTCGCTCATTACCCTTTGTAATCGGAAAAAATACGAAGACATCGGAAGACGCACGGCGAAAAGCCCAGAGAACAGTACCGAGCACGTGTGCAGGTTCACACGCACCTGTGCATGCAGACAGCTGCACAGGAGAGGAGCTAAAGGAGAGTTTTGAGGCAACGCCGAGCTGAGTCAGGTGAAGCAACCCTCCCTCTCTCTGGGGAAGGTATTTTGCATAGACCTCAAGTGGAGTCTCTAAGCGTCTCATGGTTCACAGATTCCAAAGCCCTTAAGAAGGCTGGCTGTACTACTGCCTCACTGCCACACCCACCAAAGGGGCAAATGTGAAGACCTGTGACGTTACTGGCAGGGGACGGAAATGAGATGAGGCCATCTGTGGCTGTACCAACCTACACGGTCCTTAATCCACATAAGACTTTTACAGAGGCAGTTCACAGAGGCATAGAGAACTAGCGATCATAGAACTAGCCTCCCTCCAGTCAGAGCTCTGCCTTCCCACCCTCACCAGCTGAGCTCAAGGAGCCCTACAGATTGAAATCACCAAATGTTCCCCTAACTCCAAATCCACTTCTCCACCCGGTCCAGTGAGTTCCTGCCCTCAGCAGCCAGCCTTGCCCCACCAGAGCCTTCTCCACACAGCACCCAGAAGAACGTTTTTATAACACAGAGGACAGTTCAGTTCAGGCTACTTCTGCCTCAAGATCTACTTCACCCACGATAAAATGCAGTCTTTTCCCATAGTCCCTCCAACTTTATCTCCCACCATGTCTCTCCAAACCCCCTTGGCTTCTAGCACGCTGGCCTTCCCGAACGATCTCAAGGACCATTTCTTCTTCCATGAGGTCTCTCCTCAGTTGTCACCTTAATAGGATTACCAAAGTGAGCAAGTAAAATACAGGACACCCAATCAGAGTTGAATTATAAACAATCAAATATTTTTTAGTGTAAGTAAGTCCCAAATATGAGCTTACCAAGTGAGGACCTAACTGTAACATCAGGTGATAAAGCAAAACTTCAACACCTATTAAGGGGATGGCTGAAGGCAAGAGAAAGTGAACAGGGTGGTGGAGACCCAGAATGAGGCTAAAATGAATTCCTGGGAACTGTGGCTCTAAAAAAAGTGAAAGACGCAGGCTGACCACAGAAGGGCAAGCCTTCTGGCACACCATCTTGGTATACCAGAGGACAGGAAGCAGTTCATTGAGAGGAAGGACAGAGAGGCAACATAGCTGGGAAAGGAAGGACTGTGGACCCATTGATGGGGGCTGATCTTCTCCCAAGAAGCACCTGCCTCCCTTAGTATTAACCATTTATGTCCCTGGGTCAAATTCTCCTCCTTCCCTGAGGTTCTGAGCAGGAAGTCACCTCTGGGCTCTGAAAAAGCACTTTTCGCTCCTGTTTCCAAGGGGAATTACTCAGGGTCCTACCACTCTATGGCCCTTGAAGGCAGAGTTCATCTTGCCCATCTCTGTGACCTGCACGACACCTCACGCAGGTAGGCTCTCAGTAAATTTATGTCTCTGAATGCTGGGAAGTTTGAATTGTCTAGCATAATAAACATGGGGCCGATGGTCCTAGAACCCAAGGTGGACCAAGCACATCATGAGACTAAGTACCAGGTCTCTGTTAAGCTGCAGCTGGGCTGTGTCTGAGAAGCCAAAGCGTTGTCTACCAAGGAGGAAAAGCTCATATGCAGACCTAGAGGCTAGGGTCAGCTGTGTGGAGAAGTCTGTGGCAGACATTGGAGCCCCATCACGTAATGGCAGTTCAGGGGACAGAGTGGAAGGGAGCAGGCAGTATAACGACAGAATGGTTTGGAGCAAGGACTCTACGGGCCACACCACCTCAGGGGGAGTCCTACCTTCACTACATACAACCTTGGGTGAGTAATTTAACTTCTTTTGCCTTCATCTGAGAAGTTCCTTCATCTGAAAAAGGAGTTGCAATAGTCCTTACCTCACCAGGATGTTCTGAGGAGGAATTAAGACCAGCTCCGCAGAGCTCTTTAGCATAGCGCCTGGTTCACAGTCTCAGAGGAGCTATGTTAGCTCTGATTATTGCGATCAGAACAACAGTGCTTACTAAGTACCTTTTGTGTGCTAGATACCCTGTTGGTTGCCAGGAACATAAATATTTAAAAAAACCGTTAGAGGGACTCCAAAATGTTGGGCTCATAGGCCAAAAAGGACTAAGAGAACACTGTAGGTTAAGGATAAAGGGCCACCTCTGTGGGGAGACGTAGGACGAGGGCAGTCAGCACACTCAATGTGTAACTACATCTCCAAAGAGCGAGGTCTCAAAGAAATACAAGACTTAGGAGAGGTCAGCGTGGGGACTGGAACGTGAGAGCCATCCCTCAGAGAAGGCAACTGAAACAGTAAGAATGAGTGAAAGGCACCCGGGTGGCTCAGTCAGTTGAGCAACCCACTTTGGCTCAGGTCATGATCTCACAGTTTGTTCCTGAGTTCAAACCCCATGGGGCTCGCTGCTGTCGGCAGAGCCTGCTTCAGATCTTCTGTCCCCCTCTCTGCCCTTCCCTCACTTACATTCTCTCAAAAATAAACATTAAAAGAAAAAAAAAGGGAAGAGGGGTGCCTGCGTGGCCTCAACTTCAGCTCAGGTCACGATCTCGCAGTTTGTGGGTTCGAGCCCCACACTGGGCTCTGAGCTGTCAGCACAAAGTCTGGAGCCTGCTTCCGATGCCGTGACTCCGTCTCTCTGTCCCTCCCCTGCTCGCACTCTCTCAACACACAAACGTTAAAAAAAAAAAAGTATTTTTAATCAAAAACAAAAAGGAAGAAACCGTAAGAACAGGGGAGGTAAGTGTAAGAAGGGCAGACCCGACAACAGGCTGCGTGCCCACAGACCTCCCTCCATCAACGGGCAGAAACGGCAGGCGGAGGCAAAAGACGGGAAAAGATCAGCAGACCTGGAGAATGAAGTTGGCATATGGAAACTTTACAGACTGTGCAAATGGCAAATGTCACACAAGGACCATATGGTCTCTCCACGTGGTAGAGGACTGCACAGAAGGGGCTGCCAGGTGACGCAGGGAGGAAAGCAGCGATGGTAGGAGCGGAGGGAGTTCGGGGGTCTGCTTGCCGTCACACACGGCTCAGACCCAGACAGTGCTGGAGCTCTGGCCCTAGCGAGCAGCACCGAATGCCTGCCGTCCAGGAAGCCACCTCCTTCTGAAACACGCCTTGATTACCTAGGGGCTAATGACACACTGCGGTTTACACACTGTGGAAAGCTTTCTGCCTTTTTGCTCGCTTCCTTACACCTGGCCAGGCAGACTTCCAAAATATACAAAGAGAGGAAAGTCACGGGAGTCCATTTTGCTGTCTGTTACGTCTAGCAATACTTGTATCTATCTCTGTATCGACCTATCTATCTATCTGGAGGGGGTGGTAAGGGAGGAGATGGGAAATACCCAGAGATTAGTCCAGGTGCAGCAGGAATGAAAGCAAGACTAGAATTAACATAGGAGCAAACGAGACTAGACCAGGTTTGCTCAAGGGGAGCCCAAACAAGAGAAGCGGACAACCCCAGGAGTAAGGTAGAAAAAGGTGGAGTCTGGCTTTTTCTGTTTGCTTAAAGTGCAGCTGGACGAGCCGGTGAGACATTTGTTAAGAAAACAGACTGCTGGGTCCCCAGTGCAGGAGGGCTGAACCAGAATCTTTTAGGGGCAGGACCCTAGAGTGACTTTTTCTTGGCTCCCTACACCTGAAAACCCTTATGTAAGCTAGACTTTAAGAAGAGCTAGAAGAAAAATCGCTGAAAATGTAGATCGTTCTTCGTTTTTAATTGGGGTAAAATCCACATAACATTTGCCATTTTAACTATGTTTTTAAACTTTATTCATTTATTGTGAGTGGGAAGGGGCAGGGAGAGAGGGAGGCAGAGAATCCCAAGAAGGCTCCGTGATGACGGCGGAGGTAGGGCTTGAACTTACCACCCATGAGATCAAATGTGTGGCTTCATTGACTGAGCCACCCAGGTGCCCCCATTTTAACCATGTTTCAGGGTACGGTTTAGTAAAGTATGGTCACACAGTTGTGCAACCCATCTCCAGAACTTTTTGTCTTATAAAACAAAAACCCTATACCTGTTAATAGATTGTTATTGCCACTGATTGTGTATTTAATAGCTTTGCTAAAGCCCACCTAACTCTCCTAGATTCAGAACCTCTACGCCACACCCAAGACACCGATACAGTGGCAGGCACGCAGGTTTATGGGACAGCGTCTAGGCTGCATTGGTTGTCAAATACTTTGAACATCACCCCTGCTCTGAGTGACATCTAAGTAATAACTCCAGACACCGTAAGAGAAATGATTCATGTAAAACGAATATACATTTTTAAAAATATTAATCTCAACCTAAATTTTTGTTCTTTAGAGTATGTTTCGATTTTCACTTCTTCATCTGAATTTTTTTTTTTTTTTTGTATTTAAAGTCAAGTTAGTTCACATGCAGGGTTGTCATGGCTTCGGGAGTAGAACTCAGTGATTTATGTCTTACATAGGACACCGATGCTCATCCCAACAAGTTCCCTCGTAAATGCCCATCACCCATTTAGCCCATCCCCCACCACCACCCCTCCAACACCCCTCAGTTCATTCTCTGTATTTAAGAGTCTCTTAAGGTTTGCCTGCCTCTCTGTTTTTATCTTATTTTGGCTTTTTCATCTACATTTTCCTGGGGCGCCTGGGTGGCTCAGTCGGTTAAGCATCCGACTTCGGCTCAGGTCATGATCTCGAGGTTCATGGGTTCGAACCCATCGTCAGGCTCTGTGCTGACAGCTCAGAGCCTGGAGCCTGCTTCAGATTCTGTGTCTCCCTCTCTCTCTGCCCCTCCCCCACTCTATCTCTGTCTCTCTCTCTCTCTCTCAAAAATAAACAAACATTAAAAAAAAAAAAAAAGCACCTAACTGCTGATAGCAGCTCAGGTCTTGATCTCAGGGTCATGAATTCAAGCCCTGCATTGGGCTCCACGCTAGGGCATGGAGCCTGCTTATAAAAGTAATAAAATAAAACAAAATTTTCTTTTTAGTGTTTACTTATTTTGAGAAAGAGAGCACGCTTGCACGTGCACACAAGCAGAGAAGGGTAAGATAAGGAGGGAGACAGAGAAGCCCAAGCAGGCTCCATCATCAGCATGGAGCCCCACACAGGGCTTGACCCCACGACCCTGGGATCATGACCTGAGATGAATCAAGAGGCGGATGCTCAACTGACTGAGCCACCCAGGCACCCCAAACATAACAGTTCCCAATTGCAAGCCGCTACTCAGAATTCTTGCATTTCACAGGGTCAACACTGACAGATTCACAATTTGCACGGTGTGCCAGTAAGTCAGTATTCACCAGTACACACACAGCGGCACACACGTTTTTATGGACAGTGGCAAATGTGCCACGATGTTGATTTGCTGTCATTTAATATGTATTGACAAGCCACCATATGCTAGGCAGTGAGATGCTGTTCTATACAGAATTCAATACCCAGTGTCAAACCTACCTAATGAATTGCTCCTGGCGTGAGGTCCACGGTCAAAGGACCTTCAGATTTGGGGGCTTCCTTGTGATCTTTCTAGATGTTTCTCAGTCATTTCCCCTCACATTTCATACTGCAAGTCAGTTCTCTGTTGTGAGGACGAAGAGCAATCATTTGACTTACTGAAATCACACACCTAGAAACTTCTATTTACATGTCCAATATTTACAGTTATCCTTTTGCTCTCCATTAGAAAGGTAGTCTTAAAAATTAAAGCCATCTCATCATTTTTTTTCACCCATGTCGTATGGCATCTCTTTAATCCTTTCTTCCTTATAAGCAGCACTAAATAAATGTGCATTTAGATATTATTTAAGCCTGATTTTGTAACTAAATCCATTCAAACTGTGTGTCATAGTCTACGGTTTCGCTTTAACAAGTAATGAGATTCTTTATAATTATGTGCAGAGTACAGTAGAAACTTACAGGCTACTATTAAAATCCCAAGTGAAAAATAAAATAAAAATCCCAATGGTAACAGAAAATCCCTTTTGTTATACAAAAGCCATACATACGGTCTTTCTAACTTGCACAATAGTGCAGTACTCTTTTATACAAGAAACGGCGACACAAAGAAATTTAGTAGTTTGCCTGAAGTCTAACATGCAAGTCAGTAAATTAATGAGTCTTCCTACTTAGAAAAGCATTTCAAAGCAATCTGATCCTTTTTTGTTAACACCTCCACGTATAAAAGGGAACACAGAAATTTCTTCCCCCCTGAGAACCATTAAAACCTCCCTACAGGCTCCAGAAAGCCTCTGGTCATATTAAAGACATGCACTAAAAACATACAAAAATATCACAAGAAGTGTTTCTATAATACAGCAAGGCTGGCAGACTGTTAAGGAAATTTCCTACCAAGAGAAATACACAGAGGGAAGGACGCAACTAGACACAAAATCAAAATCTATTCATGGCTGAGCCAAATTTAACCACTGCAGAAGATCTTAGAAAAATAGTGCTTTTGGCGGCGGCTTTCAAGATCTGTTTTGCAGTATCAATGACAGTGTACAAATATTTTTACCAAAACTGTGATTTCAATGAAATAAATATGCATTATATTACATAGTCATCTCCCAAAAGGCCATTATAAAAATCATCGAGAAAGGTGGGGGGGGGGGGCACCTGGCTGGCTCAGTCAGTGGAGCGTGTGACTCAATCTCAGAGGCTGCGAGTTCAAGCCCCACAGATGGGTGTAGGGATTATTTGAAAACAAGAATAAAATCTTAAAAAAAAAAAAAAAAAACATCAACAACAGTTACTGCCAGCATATACTTTTGTGTAGTTTGAATTGCTTAGGATGAACATTAAACATTTTCTGTAGAAAATCTCATTTCCATCATTTAAAGCTTAATTTTCAGATTTTCCACTTTGTAGATTATGCAGGTCAAATTATAAACTGCAATTAATTGCAACAAACTGAAATTAAGTGCATTTTGCACGAGCCCCAAGTTTTTCAGGATTTTATCTCCCAGCAAGGATTTCTGTATTTTTTTTAGTATCACAAAGGAACCTCAGTATTAGCCTGGGGACAAACAAAATAGATTCCGAAAGCATTGTACTCTAACCAAACATATATGTACTGGTCATCTACCATTTTGGAGTTTGCATGGACCTCTGAGAATTTAGTAGTGTTGTACTAAATTTGTGATCAACATTAATATTCCCAAGCCTGCTAACAACACTTAGGTCTCGGTGCTTTACAAGACCCTGAAAACATGACTTGATTACATTTAATTTGATTCCAATTAAAAAGCACTTAAGAAGTTTCTGCTGAATTAGATTACACTGAATGTTTCTACATAGAAGACACTTCATTACCGGAGGCAGCTTTAATTTAAAATGATCACAGAGAGTGAAAAACACTGTTCATTTTAATAAAATGGGCTTAGCCCCATATCATCATTTCACAGTTGCACGCTGTAGATTTTGGTGTATTAAATTCATGTACAAGGGCACTGGCAGAAACAGCTTTAGCAGTGAGTGCCTCGTTCACACTTCACCCAAAACAGATCTAGTCACATGGCTTTTGAGTCTTAACAGAAACCAGAAATACCTGTGGAAAAGAACATTTGGATAAAAACGAGGCAATCATATCGAGGCACTGAAATGAAAATACTGCCTCTCTGCTGAATTTTGAAGCCATGAATAGTACAACTAATTAAAAATGAAAAGGAACTTCTGACTTCTGACCCAACAATAGCCAAATAGACGCAAGGTGTCACCAAGCCATAGGACTTCCTAAAACACAGCATCTTCCCTTTTAAACAAAGACCACCATGAGATCAAATACTGATGTCTTCAAATCAGGACAAACCAAAACGTTTTTGTCTTCCCAACAGCGTTAAACAATTTTCCAAAGTGTTATTATTTTACAAGCCCCGGTTTCTTTTAGAGTTCCAAAAGGGAAAAATTATGATTAAAAACAAAATGATGATGAAAAACAAATGTCCGAAGTCAGTTATTTGGTACTAAGCATAAACCGCACGGCTAGCTTTCATTGGCTGGAGCTCTGCAGACACATTGGGCATGCCCGTGTCTGAGACTGCACGAATAAAGGCAACTCTGTGGTTTGTGGTTAGTGATTAAGCACCAAGTCGACTTGTTTTGTGTGTGTCCTCGAACAGGAAAATCTGCAGCATTTTGAGCGTTTCACGCTTGTAACAATGTCTTTATTATGCCTTCCAGAATTAATTGACCTAAAATCCAGTGACTCTACGATATATCTATCGGATAATTAGAACTCTAAGGACCAACAAATAAAACACATTATTGACTTTTAGAGCTTCAATCAAACAAATATTTACAGCTGCAATTTGCAAAAATTATCTCCTTTTGGGTTGGCCTCATTTCAAAATCTCCGCTACTGACCTGAGGCACATGAGAATCATCCTCTTGCGGCTCCAAAATTAGAATTCACACGTGCAAACAATGCTACGACCATCACAACAACCTGCACCCACCCTCACAGCCCAAGTGGGTCTCTTCTGAAGGCAACTCAAACTTTAGAGTTTTAAGGTTCTCTGCAAGTCTGCCTGACCTTGTGACCAAGCACAACAAGGGGGGGGGGAGCGGGAGAGAGGGAGCAGTGAGGGACAGTGACCTGGTTTAGTGACCAGTAACCATAGATATCAGAGAATGTGCTTGTTGTCAATGACAGTTGCTGAAATCTGTCTATACCACACTGCAACAATCAATTTTGTAAATGATTGCAATAATCAAGGAAATTGCCTAATTTATAAATCCTTGCGTACAGCATTTTAATGGATTCCTCCATTTTAATGCTGATGCCTTCAGAGCTAAATGAATTGTTGTCCAGGCTGTCATTACACAAAATGATAAAAACATTCCGTGTGGTGGGGAAACCACACCTCATGGATATTCAGGCCCTGAACCCATAATCATTCATTAGTGACTTCCGTGAAAGTTGCACATCCCTCAGCCTCCAGAAGGGCAGAAGAGGCGGCTTGTGTGTGGGTCGGCGCCTTGGTGGAAATCCCTGTTAGGGTTGTGGAGTCTGAACACGTTACCTTTTAGCCGCACAGGACCGCACTGCACGCGTCCCCTGGTTCTGAAGGCACCGCACCGTGATCGTTCTCCTCTTGCCCCTTTGTGTCTAACGCCGGGCCCTTCTCCTCCAAGCCTCAGAGTCAGCAGGCGGGGCCACCGTGAACTCAGACACCGCGCAGCCCATCAACACGGACGAGGCTGGCTACACCCATACGCCCCAACAAACGGGGGCGGCGTCTCAACCCTCAAACACCTGCTCCCAGGTACCTCTACCGACTCCAACCTGGAAAGCCAGGCTCCGCACTTGAGCCCCTGCCCTGCGCCCGCCAAGGCACGTAGCTCGCGCTCCACAGTCAAACCTTGGCCAATTGATTCCAGCCAATAGTGTGCTGTCAGTACTTTACTTACTGCTCAATCTCACTAACCTGACATTTATGGTGCACTGATTGGCCTCTGTCAGTGGTGCGGGTTGTAAATTCACTTTGAAAAGCTTTGTGTTAACAGCCTTCAACCGGGCTCCGAGAAGAGTACGAACAGGCAGCCTGACAACTGCTCGACCTCCTGCCCTTATTACAGTGAGTAAATCAGGGTTTGAGCCATTAGGCTGGAGCCTGGGGCCCACGCAAAAAGGATTGACATGACGAAAGGTCAACCTCTGTCACACATGTGTAACAATTTGGATAATGGAATTCTGTAACTTATCTGAGCGAGGTGGCTAATGCTTACAAGGAAAAGTCTACCCTGCTCTGCTTTCTCTGGCTTTTATGCTAAGTAGTTGTACCGGAGTCTGTATTTCTTGTGTAAATACACAAGGCATGTCGGGACCCATGAAATCTTGGAGTCTACGAGATTCTAAAAAAGAAAGGGAGGGGGAGAAAGGGAGAGAGAGGGAGACGGTGCGGGGGGGGGCAATCCAGCAGCGGATCTAGGCATGGCGTTCCTCAGATGGGCAGAACAAGAGGTTTTGGATATTGTGGATGTGGTTCTTCAGCTAACAAATCCATAAGGTTATACTACCACTATAAGTGATTTCTGGGGAGCAAAACAGACTTACTCAAATAATTAAAAGTGCTGTAAGTGACACAGTAAAAGACGGAGGCTCCCCAGCAAGCTTTCTTCAGGCCAATGTTACCATAGCCACATTTTCATCAGCTCACTTGCTACCACTGGGGAGGACAGACTTCATCTGTCCAGTAACCTCTGAGCTTGGGATTTCAATTTCTTGACCCTGTTTTTAAGTCAGTGTGGAAAAAAAAAAAATCATAGGATGTAAGAAAAGATGCGGTTGTGGACACGAGAGACTTATGAATTATTTTCTTCACATAGCCAAAATGCCATCAGTAAAAGCCATCTGTAAACAACAGATAAAATGAACTAATGAGAAATATAGTCCCATGGATACAGAACACATCACTCTTCATAAAATATTTGCAGTTAAATCACTGGCATGTCACATGCATATTTAGATTAAACCTCACTAGTGTGAGAATTTCCAAACGGCTGCTCTACGTATTTATTTTCTTAAAGCAGAATCATTTTCAGACCCAGAAAACCACCAGTGGCACTGTGCAGGGCGATATGTAAATGTAACGGACCAGGACTGGAAGGGCCCTTTTCGAAGCCAACGTTAAGTCCTAAGTTTTGATTTTTAGCACAATGCTGGAAACGATTCCAAGAGGCGGCAGATGGTTTTACAGTGTATGTAAAACTACAAAATGCTCGCACTCTATCAAATGGGCACCACTATAAAAGACATCTTCGAATCAAATGAGGCAAAGCCAAAGAGATACATCAGCTGTTACTCTGCAAATTTAAAACCTAACAGTACTATGACTATAGTTTATTTTTAAGGAGAAATCATATTTGGACTTCATGAAATTGACATATTCAAAACCAAGCTGACAAGCAGTCTATCACATGAAATGATAAATCACTAAGAAACACAATTTCTACTTCATTATAACTGGAACAGCCACATAATTCTATCCCCTAGTGCTTTGGTGAATCAGGCCAAATGCGTCAAAGTCTATAAAGCAAAAATATGGACCGTATAATTATGGTACTATCACCGGAACAACTTTAGAATGACTTCAATTTCACTTTTAAATGACTTTAATTTCATTTGAAATGATTCATTTGAAATGATTTTTTTCCAACACCTAAATATATACAAATGAGTACAGTACTATATATGCAATTGGGTATTTATAAAAAGCTAAGTAATACATTTAAAATATGAAATCAATTCATTTCCTTCTAGTACCAATTATGTATGATGGTTGTGAAATATAAACATTTAGCAACATGTAATATATTTTTAATATTGGTTTCATCAACATCTTTTGACCTAAGCTAAATGGTAATGATGAAAAATAGACCATTTGCTTAAAAGCAAACCTCTTATTAAATCTAGAATATCATGGCATAAAATCAAACCACAAAAAAAAAAAAAAAAACCGCATTATGTTATCCCCCTTGATTTTCTGAAGAAAAATAATGGAAGGTTTTCACGTAGTGTAAATGAAAAGGAGACACTCAAATTTACTGAGGCAAAGACAGGTTTTATAAAATTAAAGCCCTTTCCAGTTCCTTGACTGTAATCCTAACAAGTCACTACCTTATTTCAATGAGCAGAACAATTTTTCTAGGGCGAAAATAAGTGTAATCTATTTTGTCATTGTCACTAAAATTTCCAGTTAAATCAGACTTTGATTTGAAAGGCCTGAGCAATTCTGGCCTATCTTAAATGGTAACTTTATTTTAAACTTCCGTATTTTATATCCAATAGAATTTCAAGTTTACACTATGTACATTCCTCAGGTCCAGTCATATTAAATTCTGATGTTAAGCAGAAAGGGGAAACCATGTGCAATTAGATTAATCTATCTCTAGGGAAAAAGGGCACATTAATAATTGAGATAATGTTTTCATAAATGTTAGAATCAAATGTGCCTTTTCACTTCTTTATTAGAAAACACATTAGAGCAAAATTATCTCACTCTCATCAATAAGACCTAACTGCTGAGAAAGACTATGTTTTCTTTGCAAAATATTGAGAAAGATTTTTCTCATTATGGCCAAGTAACTAGAAATATACCATGTATCCAACTCTTACCGGAATAAATGTCTATAAGCAAAGTGAGTGATTGTTTAATCCATCCTGTAATGTTTTTGTTTTAAACTATCTGAATTTATTATTTTTTGTAAAACACATTAAAATCTGATTCTAAAAGAAACTGTACCCAGCCCCTCCCCAGGAAAAAGACTAGTAACTTGGCTTTCAGTTTGTTAATCTCCTTAAGTCACACACACCAAAAAAAAAAAAAAAAAAAAAAAAAAAAAAAAATCACTTGGACTTCTTCCTTAAAAAAGAGAGAGACAGAGAGAAAAGAAAAACTCTTAGAATTTTCCATAAGTACCCCAAAGAGTCAAAATATATGGAAGGTAACGGAATGATATTTAACTTTCTTTAAATTGCTCTATTTTTAAGAACGAGGGTTATACACAAAGCAAATATTAACTAAAAGATGATAGCACACTGACAAAACAATCAGACAAGCTCTCCATGGCTGATGTATGTTAAATATTAAAGAGCCATTTTCTACAAAGAAAATGGAGGTTTTAATGATTAAACAAAAGGAGTAACTAAGGTGAATCTGATTGTTTCTGTAATAAGCCTTCATGTGTATAATAAAGTACAGCCATACTAAAAACAATGAACTGTAAACTGAAACAAAAATCCATCATCTACTTGGAAACAGTGACGGGAAAAGATTAGCAATCCATTTATTGTACTGAAATAAAGATAAGTAACCCTGGGAAGATCCATCAGGACCTGAGTATTGAACTCTAAATATAAAGACATTTCTTCATCAGCCAGTGACTTGGAAAAAATGTGAGAAGAGAAATGATTTCAGTTGACTTTTAAAATGAAATGGTAATGCTTCAACTGCTTTTAAGTTTTTTAAGGTCTGTTTTATGTCAACCTGAGATTCTGGAAGATATCTGAAAGAATGTGTTTTTCAATGGATAATTATTACATGAGTCATGAAACAATTATTGCCAAAAGTTTCCTATCGATCTACCGTATATCCCGATTACGGATTCTTTCCTAATACGAATCATACAGTGATTAAAATTTTTTCACAGTAGAATTCAGGTTTGAAAGCAAAGGCTGACATGTAAGGAACACCATTTGGAACCTCCTGTTATAAATTTCACTAAATTCAAATCGGCACATTTCAGAAAAAGAATAAATCATAATGCTTAAAATTAACAAACTCAGACTCTATAGCTTAAAAAAAATTATACTAATAAAAACCTGAAACCCATTAAAGTAAGTGTTGTATCTTACAAACGGACATCGGCACTAAGTTACCTGGCCCCAGTCCGTCACATTTTATAGGATCTCCCAGGAGACAGATATATTTTGCACGGCTGCAGTTTTAATATCCCTTCGATCCCCTCAATGTTTGCTTATTCCAACTGTTCTTACAGATGATAAAAATAAACAGATCATGTCCTGAAATTAGGAAGAGGGGCCCGTAAATCATTTATGTGTGCATACTCCCAGCAAGTCTTTTTATAACACAGAACCAACTCACATACCTGAAGCTACAGGTAAGACGCACTTCCTATCGACTGAGGGATCAACAACAACAACCCTCAAGTCCCACTCCTTATTTGAACAATTTCAACTTCACGTACAAGGAAAGGTACGAGAGAAAGACTCTACAGTTTTCAGTATTAAGATTTATCATTTTACTCTATCTGTGTAGCGATCTCCAGCCAATATACCAAGAATCCAAATCCTTTAAGAAAAAAACCAAAAAAAGAAAAAAAAACAACAACAATGAACGATGGGATTTTTTTCATGTTTATGGCTTTGTCCCCTGGCACTCTAAAAATAGATGAGCTCAAAACGTGAGGCAACCGAGGGCAGTATAACAGTGTTCTTAACATTTGCACATAGAGCAAATCTGTACCATTGAACAACTGCTTTAAGATCTCAGAAAAGTACTGGCAGACCTTTAACTCTATGATATTAGCACTCCTAATAACACTACTGGAACACGAAAAGTGCCTGGAAGTGTTTTATAAACTTTAAACCGCATTGGAGGTTACAACTAATTAGTCAGAAACAAAAACCAACTGGGAAATATTTCAAAACCAGATGCTTTGATTATTTCCCGCTTGTCAGTTTTTCCAATCCCCAGAGCTCTAACTCCTAACCTGGCTCCACGTACCAAGCCATTTTTCTCCCACCATGTTTTCCTGTAAAAATTTCTATTAAAAAACAAAAAAAAACAAAACAAAAGCAAACACTACTTGGTAACATAAATCTGCCCCTTGTTCAAGAATCCTGGTCTGAAAGATTAAAAACGTGTAACTGTTTTCCAATTTAGGAGTGAAATGGAACCTGCAACCTGGGCCCACAGCCCTAGCAGATAAATGTAAGGTCTACACCACCCATGGCCGCCACGTGGTCATCTTGGGCCAGTGCCCTGGGAGCTCATACACTTAGCTCCTCCCCCTTCCAAGGAGGTTTTACAAACACAGGCCCCAGCAGCCCATCGCCAACAGCCCTGTAACGGTTCTGGAGGCCGGGTTTGTTTTTCACAATGCTGTGTCTCCAGGCCCTAAGGTAGTGCTGGCCAGAGTGCTCAGCAAAAATCCGAGTGGATTACTGAGTCTCCCGAGTTTTGGTGACTGACCATGGGGCATCTCACAATGAGCATGCCCATCTTGACAGGCCAGCGAACCAAGTGTGGGAGACACGTTGCTATAGAAATGACCATGAACGGGGACTTAAAGTCCACACCAACTTGGCCGCTGGCACTTGAGAGACTTTGTTTTCTGGCTGTTCCCGCTGCATTACACTGCCTGGCCTCAGTAAGATCTACATATTGCCCTAAGAGTAAAACTTCTAGCATCTTGTATTTCATAAATCACTCCATGGGTGAGAGGTGGCTACAACTGGTTGGGGGGGGATTACCTATGGCCAAGAATCTGCCTCTTCAGAACTGGATCTCGATAATCAACCATAAAGCTTTGGGAGGAATCTCAGATTAACATTTTTCAAGTACACTGTTTATTTTTAAATAATAGCGTGAGATAAGATTGTGCCACTGAAGTATTGCCATTAATTGGGTGATATCAAAGTGCTCCGAGTTTTCCTATGTTTTGATTTCCTGTCTTGTTGAAGACGGTGGAACTGTACTTTGTCAGAGAAGAAGCAGAATTTGTGATTTCTCATTCACGACAGGAATTGCTTCCTTCGGACGCTTGGGAAGTTATGAAACATGTTGCAGTCTAATTCAGGGTTTACAAAACTGTTTTTATCTGGGAAAAGGAGCCTGGCTCTCTTCCTCCTGGTCAGGCTTATGTTCCTTCTTGCCCAGTGCCCAAAAAACATCCTGGAAGAGCTCAGAATGGGGCACCAGATTCTTCTAGCTTACACCCCCAATGTCCACCCTCCTCTGCTCTATCACCTCACCTGCGTTTTCTTTTTCTCAAGATCCAGGGATACTAGCTGGAGTACAGGCCTGTTAAGGGGGTTCCAACTTCAGAAACCTGGAGCCCCTGTCTTCCTGGCTGCACACCTCTTTACTGCAGGTGCTGCCGATATCGGGCATTTGCGTGACCAGGGAAATCTATTCTCCACTACCTTCTGGAGAACAAGGGAGGCTCTCCCCAAAAATGCCTTCCTCCGCCCCTGCCCCCACCAAGGGCCAGGCTCTTTGCCGGCCAGAGCTCCGGCTGGTTGGCAAGGTGCTGGGCGGGGAGTGACTTACCTCCCAGAGATGCTGCGTGTTCCTCACAGCGCCGGCCTGCACCTTCTCTGGGGGCAGTAGGACGCCCTGGAAGGGCCCGATCCAGGTGCCCTGCTGGATCCTCTGCGCCGCGCAGATGCCGTAGGCCAGGCCCGGCACAGTGCTGGTGCACAGGCACACCTCCCGCGGCAGGTCCCGGAGCCACTCGGGCAGCTCCGGCGGGGGCGCGGCGGCCGCGGCGCTGCTGGTGCCCACGAGCCGGCGCAGCGAGTGCAGCGGCCCGTGCATGGGACACTCGCCGTTGCGGTTGTCCGCGCACATGTCGCAACCTGCCGGGAGACAGGCGGGAGGGAGGGAAGGAAGAAGGTTAACCTGCCGCTCGAGGCGGCCCAGCCTCGGGTAAACCCCGGGGACAACAACATCCCCCTCCCGGGTAAGCCACCTGCGAGGGAGGGGAGGCCACTGCGAACAGGGGGAGAAGTAAATATGCACCTCTCCCCTAGAAATCGCAGCACCCACATCGGCCTGGTAGGAGTCGAGACCCGGGGCGCCCCAAAAGCCCTGCGAGGTAGGTGAGGATGGCGTTGCCGTCTCTGCGGAGCCCAGGGCTCGCGTCTTGTCCTCTAGGTCTGTCCCTCTCCCCCTCTTCCCGTCGGTCTCTAGTTCCCACTTCCCTTTCTCGGTTCCCAGGTGTTCTCGCTCTACCGGATTTCCAGGTGTGTTTAATACGCGAAAAGAGCGTGTCTCTTGCTCTGTCTTCTGTGTCAACAGAGATTGCACTTTGATCACCCGGGCATATCTGGTTTTCCACCTTCTACAATTAAAGAAAACACTTCTAGAATCACCAGGGCAGGTGGGCAACCCACCTAGCACAGAGCGTCCTTCCTACTCCTAGGGGCCCCCGCACCAGAGGGCGGAGCCGGTCTTGGCTCCCGTGGCGCCAGAACCCCAGACAACCGCCAAAGAGGGCGCACTGGCGCTGGGGTCCCTCCCGAGCCCCGGCAGCACTCGCTCTGGCCACTCCAGCCAGAAGGGCACGGGTGGAAAAGGGGAATGTTCTGGCAAGTTTGGAGTACCTGTCCTGGAGTGTAAACTCCTCCCAGAAGCCACAAAGAAACGAAGAGCGAATTTAAGGATCAAGATAATGGGTCGTTAAGGATCAGAATAATGGCTCGGTGGAGAGGGCCCCAACTCCCGCCCAGACGGCCGATCCCCAGGCTGAATGCGACTATCTTGAGTTATAAGCGAAGGGAAAGCTGTTGTGAAGAGGTCTCTCGCCAACGTTCCTCAGGGCGGCCAGCAGCCAAGGGGATCCCTCACCCTCCTTCTGGGCGGGGGACCTGTGGATGCCCAGTGTCCCTCGACTAAAAACTGGATGGGAAAAGGCCAGGCGGCCGCGGGAAGCAGGGCCTGCGGCGACCGCGCTGTCGGATCGCAGCGTCCTCCGGGTTATTAATGGGCCTGGCGGAGCCGCGGTGTCTGCGCCCGGGGCCCTGCAGACCTGCCTCAGGGAGGCAGCCTGGGCACCCGCCTGCGCGACCCGGCCTCCCCGGGGAACCCGCGGCGCCCCGGCGCAACGGAGTCCTATGGCACCGAGCATGAGAGCATGCTCTCAGGCGAGAGCTGGGGCACCAGTGGATACGCCAGCGCTGGGTGGCGGCTCGTCCTTGGGGTCTCGAAGCACCTCCGCCTAGCTTTGGTCACTGCCAGTCCTGGTGGATCACCCTAAATGTGCCCTCTCCGTGCTCAAACAGAGGAAACACCCACGTAACTTTGGACAAAGTGGATCATCAAGGAAGGAACCCCTAATGGCAACCAGCCATGGTGAGCGAACCCCCCTTGTTTCACAGCAAGCTGAGGGGTGACCATCATGTGAGCATCCTATCTCCGTGGAGAAGGGCTCCAGCTGGCTGTGCCTTCCCCTCAGTCAGCTATTCCCTCTCTCCTCCCAAGAGAGCCCAGGAAATGACAGGACCCTCTGACTGCAGCATCCTGGAGGCATCCCCAGGCCTCTCAAGTGAAAAGCAACAACCTGGCTCTACAGGCAGGAAGTGTCCATGCCTCTGGACCTGCATCGCACAAAAGCTCCCTCTTCCAGTAACAGACACTAATGTAAATACCGTCAGGCTCTGCTTTTGACTTCAGGGCCTAGATGGAAGGTAGTCCTACACTTACCATATGTCAGCCCTTCCAGATACGCTTCACACATCCTCTTAAGCTTCTGATTGTGAAAACAGAAACTTCAAGACAAAGGCGGAATGGAAAGAAAGACAATAAAAACTCAAAGTCACCCGCCGCATAGTGTTCCAGACACCTATCTTGAGCCGAGCAATCACCCTATCGTGATCCCTGTTTTGCAGATGACGCAATTTGAGGCTTCATGAGCAATGTAATGAGACCAAGGCTCAGAAACTAGAAAGTGGTAGAGAAAGATTCAGTCAGGTTTGCCTGACTCCAAAGCCTCCAGACCTAAAGATGTAGGGAGACCAATGAAAGCTGGGAGAATTGTATACCCAAACTCATAATCGATAGCATTATTTCACTGACAGCACTCTTGGGGAGATGCAAAATTTGCTCTAGCACCGGTCAATTACAAAGATTTTTAGATCTCTCTCCCACACCCTTGGGCTTGGGGCTGTGAGAAGTATGGAAAAGTGAAGAGGTGATGTCTACAATTTTGAATTTTAGTGTCTGACCTCAGAGATGACCGTTCAGCACCTGAGCAAAAAGAACTTAAAACAAATGACAATGAACAAAGGCAACAGGCCCATAAAAATAAATATAAAATCACCCCAGGGAGTTGCTTAACCCACTTTCCTTTCTGGTTGGCTCAGTGAACCAGGATAAGAAGCAAGAGCATTTGGTATTCACTCCCTATCAGTCCAACCCCAGAGATTCTGTCAACTTCCAACGTCTCCACCACGTTCAATATCACACCAACTATATCAGTAATAAAATAAGGAGGCAAAGTACCAACTCCAGCCACCACCCCCACAGACAGCAAACACACTCCCAGTATTTGTGATGCGCGGTAAAACTCTGGCTAGTCCTTTAAGAAGTCCTCTTTAGATAGTTTTACTTCTCTACTTGCTATGTTTCATTGGCCTCCAGCAGGTGTTGAAAAACCCAGTAGTGGCATTTTGCTGAATCAAAAGCTGAGTGTCTCCCAGTATTGAGAAAACTACCTGTGTGTGAAGTCCACAGCAGAGCAAGAGAGGCCAATCCACTTTAATTACATGAGTCTTAATTTAGAAACCACTTCAGGTTGCATCAAAATATTCTGCTAGAGAAGTTGACCAATTACATCTAAACACAGTTCTATCCTGATGCTGTTGTTTTTTACTCTACAAAACCTCTGCCATTGAAAATAATTGGCCCCTGGCTTAGGTCTCTCGAGTCCCAAAGGAGTCTGAAGAAGCTTAAAACATGTGAGGTAGTACTCAGAGAGTGTTTTCTAGAGACAAGCCATAAACACCTAGAAAAGGTTTGAGGGAGAAGCTAGCTAGACGCCCAAACTACACCCCCCAAGATGAATTTTTATATGAATTTTATATATGGATGTATATATTAAATGTATATACATTACACGCAGCATTCCCTACCAAGCAATACATAAAATGCAAGTCCATTTGGTATTCATAAAGAGCAAGCAAATGCATGTTCCTCGTTTCTCCTGGAATTAGGGTAATTTTTTGAACAGTTCATCATTATTATTTGCAAAGTGTTTTCTCCATCTGTGAGAACGACTATCAGATTCTCCAAGCAAGATATGCTGAAATGCCATTTTAGCACTAGGCAACAGAAGAGACCAGGGTCCCCTCCTCTACCTTGAATAGATCCGTTAGTGCTCCTGTTGATGGGTCCCTGAATAAGGGAAGGATGTGTCACCAAGTTCCAGACCTCCCTACTGACTTGTGAAGGCCAGGCCCAGTGTAATGAAGAGCAGACTCTGACTCTTCATCTCACACCCTAGCACGCCGTTTGCATCTTTTTCCGAGTGCGTGCACTACTTGTGCAAATGAAAATGGAGTATGTAAAGGGGGCCGAGCAGGCCATGGTTTTCTTCTCTGGTGTTTGGTTTCTGGTTCTAGGAAAGGTGAAACTTAACACGTTTCGGGACTTTGTTGCTGTCTGGAGAGGCTGGCGGACCCGCGGGAAGCCCCCGCCACACTAGGCCCTGGCTCCCCGACGCCTCTCGGCCGCCGCCTTCGCCTGCGCCCTCACTCATCCTCTGGAAAAGAAACGGAGGAGCCGCCGAGAACCCGGCCTCTCCGCCTGGGCGGCGATAACAGCTAAGCTATAAATCCTCCGCGACCGCCGCCGAGGTCGCGGCCCCCGGTCCCGCAGGCCGAGCGCGGCGGGGCGGGCGCCCATCGATCCTGCCCGGGGAGGCGCCCCGGGAGTGCCGCCTGCTGGCAGCTCCGCGAGAGCTCGGGGTGCGGGCGCTGGGTCGCCGGGGTGCGGCGACGGGGCGGGGGGCGGGCTGAGCCCTGCAGGCCGGAACCTCCCACGCCGGGGCGCACGCCCCCGGGACTCCAACCCGCGCTCTCCGCGCGTCCTCCCACGCCAGCCCCGTGCCTGGAGGGGAGGCACGGCCAGGCCCGCCGGGGGACTCCCCGCACCGAAGTCTGAACCTTGAACGCCCAGGCCCCTGCCCCTTCCGGCCAGCCAAGGCCTTTCCTAGAAAACCAGAAAGGGCCGCCGCCACTGCCGCCACTGCCGCCCCTCCCACGGATCGGTGCCTCCACCCTGCAGGGGTCTTTTAGGCTCCCCCGAGGGGCTCTAGAGGCACACCCAGAAGGCGAGGCCGGTAGCCCGGCCACCGGGAAGGGGAGCCTAATGTGGGCGCGCCGAACCTTCTCGAGGACTCTCCCGAGGGGAGTCTAAAGCTCCGCGAATCGCGGGCGCGCTGGGCTTTCCCTGTTCCGCCTGGCTGCCGGCTTGGCCCAGGGACCAAGAGGGAGAGACAAAAGGGGGAGGGAGAGAAAGAAGCGGGGAGGCAATGTGGATTTTATTTGTCTTTCGATGACCGTATTAATAAATTAAATGGGAGCGCCAGCGTGTGCGGGCGAGAGAATATTGGGCCGAGATAAACCTCGCCGGCCCCTGCCCCTGCGAGGCCGCCATATACATTGCGGAGATGATGAATAGGAGGGAGAGGAGATCGAAGCGGGCCTGGGCCGACTCCACTCTCTCCTACAAAACTATAGGGCAATTAATTGTGGCTTGTCCCCTCATCCTTCATCTCCTGGTGGCACATATCGATGGAGATTACTGCTGATGGACCATTTTATCACCTTAAATAAACAGTCGCCACCACTCCTAACCTCAATCTAATATATGGCTCTATGTTCGGTTTCAGGGCGCTAGATAACGAATAATGTAAAATAGCTAAATCATGTGTGTTACGGGATGGGGCTGGGCCTGCACACAAGAAGAGAGAAAAGAGAAAAAGAAAAATAGAACACAAAAGCCCACACACTGACTCGGAGCCTCCCTCCCACCAGGGACCAGGTCTGAAATCTAAGTCGCAGGCGCTTGACAGCGGGGTCGCTGGGCGGGGGTAGCGAAGCCGGTGCCTGGGTGGCAGGAGGATGCCACTGGGGGGTTACTGGGCTCGGGAGCTCCCCAAAACGGGACCTACGTGTCCCAACCGGTTGGGAAGAGATTGGGGAAGGTCAGAAAATACTCACCCTTCTTTCAGCTCTCTAACCCCTCAACAGGACAAACCCCAGATTTCTTTCTCTCCCACAGCCCCTCTCCCCAAGCGCTAGGAAAGGGTGGTGCTACCAACAGGAATGCTTGGCACCCTACTCCTACACCCGGGCACCTGCCAGTGCTGTTCCCACTACTGTTCCCTGTGCAGCAGGGCTCCCTCTGAAAAAGAAGGAGGCAGAGACCTCCAGCTGGGGAAGTTGCAAAGTGCCCCTACTCCACGCGGAGACACTCAGGGCGGACTTAGCTCCCACCTCCCTCCCCACACAAAAAAGAACATCTTCACATGAAAGGTATGCGAGGAGGCAATCAGCCCGGCCAAGTGACTGCCCAGTATCATTCGTACAAACACCAGGGGCGCCCTGTGGCCGCCTTTCGCTACCTTGCAAGAGTAGTGATGGGGTCTTAAGCAACGCACCAGCTCCCGGAACCCCACAAGAGGCCAAAGCGAAGGAGCCTGACGTAATCAATGGCTTCGGGCAACCAGGCAGCAAAAGCGGGCAGTGACAGAAGAAAAGGAAGAGAGACCCCATCCTCCGTTTCTACTACACAATGCCGACCGGTGTGAGGAAGGTGGGAAGAAAACCCGGCAAAGAAGCATTGGGAGAGTCAGTTCAAAGAGTACTTCAATCGTGCGATAAAATAACCCACAGAGTTAGATAAGAGAAATACAATGGAAGAGTTTACGGGGGCTAGTTTTTACAGTTTCTGCTGTTTTTAAGTGTGTGTGTGTGTGTGAAAGAAAGCCACAGGACCTTCTCTATGGCATTTGCCAAAGATGCCAATAAAGTTTCAAGGTCAAAGGACTGTTAATGATTCCTATGTGTTACTGGGTTGTTTCTCCCAGGCAAAGGGTTACTCTTCTAAAGGGATAAGGGAAGTAAGGAGGTCCCTTTCTTTGCCTTGTAAGAAAAAAGAGAAAATGTCCCAATATCCTTTTTAATATAAAGTAATAAAATGAAGCAATGCTGAATGGTCATTTCACAGAATTCTTTTAGAGGAAGATGGCAAGAGGCTAAAAGGAAACCAGGAAAACAAGCCGCAGGATAAATAGGCGCTTCCCTCTGCCTGCCTCTCTCCCCACCTCCCCCCACCCCCACCCACTTAGAACCTGGGAATGGGGCGAAGCTGTGGTTTTCACCATCTTTCAAGTAACTGAGAAACTTCCCCCCATCTAAGGCAGGGGGGAAAAATGTTTCCCACCCTTTGCATTTCTGTTTTGTTTTGATCCGCTTGCTAGATTAAACTCAATCACTTCTCACTCCATCTTTGCAAAAACACATCCCAAGGTTTCAAAAGAGCGAGGGCTCTTGCCCAGAGAAGTTTCTGATAGAATGGCAGGCCTGGTCCGCCAGCATTACACAGAACGACCTCAGCTTTCTATTTTCTTTCTCAATTGCCCCTTAATTAGGGAGAGACGTGAAGTGTAACTCTAATAGGACGATCTGACTGTCTTTCCCTTCGTGTTTTCTGTTTTCCCCTGCACTTGGCACAGGGAAGCCGTCCAGTCCACTCAAAAGGGAATACCAGAAGATTAACACGATAGGAATAATTTAGATAAATCATAAATCATCTCCTCCAGCCAGAGGAAAAAGTTACCTGGGCAATAAACTGGTTCAAGAGCCACATATTAATTAGCAATCTATCCCAGTTCTTTCTCAGATTGATCTAGGTTCTTCTCTGGTGAAAATGCCCTGAACCTCAAGATTGCTCTGCAAACAGTATAGGAGCCCAGGGCACAGCCTGGGCTTTTGGGGTGTACTGCTGGCATTTTTTTCCAATACTCGTTTAACTCAGAAGAGAAACTGCAAGCTCGATGACGCACTCTAAGCCCAAAATCACTATGTTTTACTTAGCGGTCAGAAAATATCTTCTCCAAAAAGCATTTCTTGTCTTTCTTAATTCACATTTTTTTTTAAAGAACTGCTTTGAAAACAACACATTCAAGAAATTCAGTAGGAGATAAGTATTTTTTTGAAATCCACTAGGACAATATAATTTTCTAAAATTTTCTAAAGCTCTGAAATACAAAAGTCTTCTTAACTGCAGGGCAAATTCGAGTTGAAACCCTCATTTTAAACCGGTACTTCAGCCTCAAACTCTAGAGAGGAAAAAAAGTAAATACAACTGATCTTTTTGTTAGTTGTAATTACCTCCATCAGAAAAATTATCCCCATCTCTTATGAAAAGACTAAAATACCTCCATCGTTAGGTTCGCGTCCAGTGTTTTCTCATCAAAGTAGCGACACTGGGAGCCCTTTCGCTAAAACCTGGAGTTACTTTGTTTTTACAACGAATTAAGAAGTTCTTGGAGCGGGAGACATTCTGCAAGAGGGGACTTAGTCCAACGGAGAATGATAATACATGTTTATCATCCACTTTCCTCATACAGAAACTAAATGAAGAAATGAGATGAAAATAGCTGAGTGAATGCCGATCTCTGCAATCCTGTATTGCTTTCCACCTGACTCTCTTAGCCTGCTTTAATAGTCTCTCCAGAGACTCTGGAAGTACACTTAGCACTTCCACCAACTGCCTTAGGTGTAAGCATATCATAACTTCTGATATTACGAAAATAACTAGAGACCAAGCAACGCACATTCTTGGTCTTCATTTAGAATCTTGCTTCAAGACCTCCCAATGGACCTGTACTGGTGAGGTCTGAAACTTTGAATAAAGGATCGAAGCGGGGAAGAGAACTTCCAGCTTTAATTAGGCACTTGCCATTTACTCGGGAACAAAGCGCACTGTACGAAACTAACTACTGTCACTCTTATTTTAAAAAAGAGAAAGAAAGAAGTAAACCACCAAGCATGCCTACGGACTGCGAACGTTTACACGATCAAGGGTGCACGGAGAACGCGGGATCCGCAGGGAACCACCCTACCCTGAAGTCGGAAATGTCTTCTCATTAAGCAGTTGGCAATTTTTCTTTTTCCCCTTTTCTAAATAAACAGAAGATCCAAGAATCATGCCTGCCTGCAGGGAGAGACTGACCCAGCGTCGTCCAAAATTCCTACTCCAGCGAGGCCCGGCCAGCCAGCAGCTCGCGGCTGGTCCCCTGCAACCCCACGGCCCGAAAATGAGCTGATGTAGTTAACTCCAGAGAGAAGGCAGAAAGAAGGAGACCCAAGCCCTGGGATTCACGCGCCCCAGAAATGCTGAGAGTCCCTCCCGTGTCCCACTAAGGCCAGGCGAAGCCCGTCTCCCACACTCCCCAGCGTACGCTGCTAGGACCCTCCCGGCCCCGGGCACAATCCCGCGGGAGGGCGGAGATCTGAAAGTCCGGTCCTCGAGCAGCGCGGGTCTTAAAGGCTTGGGGCTGCGAGGCAGGGAATGAGAGGAGGACAAGGTAACCCCGAGGTGCCACCCGGCATCCCATCCGTTCTCTTTCCTTCTCTAACTTCGGGAAAATGTTGCCACCGCGGTCTGGGACGTGCAGAGCCGCGGCCTGGGCCAGCCCACCACCCGGAGTCCCGCTCATCCGACCCGCTTCCCCGATGGGCGCCCGCGCTCGACGGCGCCAGCGCCCCTGGAGAGCGCGCGCGGGCTGCGGCTACATACGGTTGTTGGGGTCGCTGGTGTGCTGGTTGAGCGGGATGATCTCCATGCGCTGCTGGCCGTACAGGTAATAGTCCAGCTCCTCCGCGCTGCAGCGGAAGCGCGGGGCGCCCCGGACGTCCACGCCGCTGCCTCCGCCGCACTTGGAAGGCCCCGGGCCCGAGGCGGCGCCGAGGTGCAGGTCTTTGGGGGGCAGCGGCTCCGCGGCGACGGCGGCGGCGGCCAGAGGGGCGAACACCGGCAGCTGCGCCACAGGCAGGGCCGAGAGACCCGCCAGCGCGGCGGCGGCGGCGGCAGCAGCGGCGGCGCAGGAGGAGGCAGAGGAGGCCGAGTTGGAGGAGGAAGCCGGAGTGGAAGAGGCGGAGGAGAGCGAAGCGGGCCGCGGGCGCAAGCTGTCCGGCGGCGGCTCTGCGCGCTCCGGGGGCGGCGGCGGCGGCGGCGGCTGGAGGGGCTGCGGCGCGCCCAGGGGACCCGCGGCGCCGCCGCCGCCCTTGAGCGGGCCGCCGCTGCCGCCGTGCGGGAAGAGTTGCTGCCAGTGCTGCAAATACGCTGGATCCACTTTGAGGAAGGCCGAGCCGCCGGGGTCTCCGGGCTTCAGCATGTCCGACCTCTCAAGCTGGGGGCAGAGGGCAGAGAGGAGGGTGCGCTTGAGCCGGGCCCAGGGCTGGGTGCGAGAGGGGCGGGGAGGATGACCGCCAAGACCGTGGAGCAAGGGCTCAGCCCTGGGCTCCGCCTGCGGCAGCCCGGTTCCCCAGCTCCCTCTTTCCAACTCCGCTGGGGCGCAAAGTTTACTCTGAAGCAGCGGCGCCTCGCGAAGGGAGCTGTGTGCACCCTGCCTTGCCTCCAGTCCGAGGCGCCCGGCTCCCGCCGCGCACTGTTGAAGCCCGGCGCAAGGGCGCTCGCCCGCAGAACTCGGCGGCAGGACGCAGCCCCCGCCCTCAGCCGGCGCCCGGAGCCGACCCCAGCCGGAGTGGCGCAGAGCCGGAGCGGCTTTGGCCTCCGGCGCCAGGAGGCGGGACAGTCTCGCCCCCCGCCCCCAGCCCGGGACCTCCAGCCTCCTATCCCCGGGGCCCAAGACCACCCGCCCCAGACGAGCCGCGCCTTACCTGGAAACTCCGAGCCGCCGGCGGGTGCGTGCGTGCGTGTGTCTCGGTGGGCGTGGGGGAGAGTGTGCGTCCCGGGTGCGCTACATGCCCCTGGGCCGCGGAGGAGAGAGCCCAAGATGTGATCTGACCGCCCGGAACCCTCCCGGGCTGCGAGAGATGGGCGTGGAGGCCCGTGGAACGCGCTAGAGCAGTTCAGCCAGGAGCGCGGGCCGATCCGGCGCGGATCGGAGCCGCGGTGGGCTGCTGCGCTCGGCTGCCGCCGCGTCCCGGTTCCTCGGCTCCACGCTCTGGCAGCCTCCCGGCTGGACACGTGGGTTTTACGACAGCACAAAATACAAGTGTGTGTGTGTGTGTGTGTGAGAGAGAGAGAGAGAGAGAGAGAGAGAGAGAGAGGTGGAGATGGAGAGTGGGGGGAGGCGGTAGGCAGGCCAGAATAACGAAGGGGAGGGGAGAGGGAGAGAAGGAAGTTCTAACTCGGTTGGATCCACACACGGCCTGTGCCCCTCTCCAGCACAGATACCTCCAACGCCTTCCCACCCACCCACCCCCCCGCTCGTTTTTTGGCGTGACGTCTCCCGCTTTCCTGTTGTCTCTTCCTGCCCATGATAAGTCTTTTCTAGGTACCAGCTCATTGCCCTGATCCTGAAAGCAGGGGAAACACGAAAACCGGAATGCATCTCCTCACGCGCTCGGGTGTCCGCATCGGAGTAGGCGCGCCCAGCCGGCGAGTGGACCAAGTCCCAGTACCGGGTTTGCGCTTTTGTCCGGCTCAGTTTTTCCAGGAGTAACTGCTCGACTAGCCCGCCACGCAACTCTCAGCAGATATCCTGGCCGGGGGAGGCAGGGGCGGGGCGGGTTGCGCACTGGTACGAAACGCTCGGTCTGCAGCGGAGAAGGCAGGCTTTGGTGAGCTGGTGGGCGTGAGGCCGAGGGTCTCTAAAGGGCAGCTAGTCCTGGCGGGACTCAAGTCTGGCCGCGGAGTTGGGAGGCGGCCGCAGTGGAGTGTCACACGGCTTAGCGCTAAGCCCACCCACTCTCGAGTGGTCTGCCTGGGGAACTCGCTCCTTCTCCTTGTGGGCAGCGGCGGCAAGTATCCCGGGCTGCGTTACACTTGGTTAAACTGCTCCCGGTCACCGGCGAAGCTTTTTGCCTTTGCTGCTAGGGGCTGCCCCGGGGGGTCGTGCAGAAGTCTCTTGCCCCAAACGTGGCGTCGGCGGTGCAGGCTGGGAGAGCAGCCCCACCCCCACTCTGACCATTCCAGGTGCCTTGGAATGCCCCGCTGCCCTTCCCTGCGCGCTCTCATCTCCACGATTTGGGCACCAGCCCCCTGCCCTTCCAGGCAGTGGCAGTGCTCGGTGGGGGTAGGGCACGGACAGGGTGTGTGAAAATGATCGGCTCGGGCGCTTTCCCAAAGCCGGAGTTCTGTCCACACTCAGAGGGAAGAAATGACATTTGTCTTTCCCCAAACAAGCCAACTTATTTAGCACCCGCCACTCTGAACAATTAATAGCCACTCCTTACTGATTTCTTCTTGTTTCTTTTTGTCTTCCCACCACTCCTGTCGCCTGAGCCTGGGAACCGCGCTGTTTAGACTTCGTCCGGGTCTCACGGAGGATGCCTCGACGCTGATTGGAACACAGTTGGACCGAAAATGTTTTGACTGGCGTCGTTGTGACAAGGTCATCAGTCATTCTTGGACAGATTGATGGTATCCAAGTTTAAGGCCAACACCACGAGGGAAAACCCACGTGCTGTGGACCCCCGAGGCTAACCGAGCACTCTGAGCGCGGGCTTTGAACCCCATCGGAAGGAGACTACGAAGTTCCAGGCCCGTTTCAATTAATTTGCTGGAAGAACTGCCGAAGAGTAGCTGCCGGCCCTCGGGAGAAGGGGCAAGCCGTCTCTCTCTGACACTCTCCCGGTTCATTGCTGAGGAACGAGGAGGCTTCTCTCTTCTCTGGGAGAGACGGGGAGCCCGGACGCTGCGGCAGCGGCCCCGCCGCCTCCTTGTTTGGGGCCACGCCGGCTACGCTCAACTGTTTGGTCCCCAGGGCTGGCCGTCTCGGAGAACTCCTCCCCATACCGCCCTCCAAACAAACTTGAAAATCTCGAGATTTTGAGACGCTAGTTAGTTGCAACAACTGTCGTCCCGCCCCCAGGCCTCCTGCCGCCCGCACCCTGGGAAGCCGGAGGGGGGGGGGTCCCCTTCGTAGCAAGATTAGCTGATCGGTCAGGGAGAGCTTCGGATTGGCCAGGCGCGAGTAGGCGCTTCAAGTTCATTCCGCCTAGGAACCGCGCGGAGAACACATTATCATTAACCCCATATTACAGATGGGGACACTGAGGCTCAGAAAGTAGGTTGCCTAAGGTCCCGCCACTAATGCGTGATGGAAACCGCGTCAGTGAGGCGACACGTGTATTTTCCTGCCCACCCTGGTCAAACCTGTACCCTCACCTTCGAGACCGACGCCAGAGGGGTGTAGGGGCACCTCCAGGGAGGTTGGGCTTCCCTTGCTGTGAGGGCCAAGGGGAGAAGCAGGGACTGGAGCGGAGCCTCAGCCTCTTCCTAGGCCAGAGTGTGGAGTCCCAGACTCATCAAGGTTCGCCCCCACCCCCCTGCGGCCCTGGGAGTAGGCGGGTCTGAGGGCGTAGGGACCCTAGGGCCCAGAGGCCTTAGGGAACTTGCGTGAAGGAGGTGACTGGAAGTTAGAGCGAGCGCTCAGAAGGCCCGGGAATCCAGAAGCTCACACAAAGGTCTGGAGGGGAGTGTGGCGGGAATCCTGTGCCTCCCCAGTCGGCCCACCACGCGGGGCGGGGCCCTGCCCTCACGCAGAGGAGGCCCGAGGGGCTGGGCTGGGACAGAGGTCAGCGCGGTCCCCCCACCCTCGGGCGCCGAGCTGTGTAGTCCCGACCGCCCGTGGCCCCGGGGTACTAAGTGCTGCGGGGGCCGCCACCCCACCCCCACCCACCGGCTGATCCTGGGCCCGCGGCTCGCCCTGGCACATCTCGTCGGTGGGGGGTGGGGGTGTTTAGAAAGTGAGGCCACCCGTCGCCAGGACAGGCACCCCCCAAATCCGCCCCCCTCCTCTTCATTATTTAGAAGAAGACCGCGGAAACAAATCACTTGGACCACTTAGGAAGCGATCAAACCTTTATAAAAATCCATCGCTCCCAAATCGATGGGTGAATATTTGCTGGGAATTTGTTCCAGAGGAATAAATAAGGAGCGTGAGTGTATTAAATGCAAACGGGGGCACACGGTGGTGTTTTTCTTCATTGATTAATGACCTCTAAAATAAAACAAGTGGGAAGAGGAGCCGGGATCGATAAATTAACTACCCAAATTCATCATTTTCTCCAGCAATTTTTTTTTTTTCCTTCCTGAAAATTATTCTCGGGAAGCCCATTGTACCCTTCGCTGGGAGGGGAAGAAGGGAGCTGGAGGGGAGAGTGGGGAGGGAGTGCCAGGAAGGGGCAGGAAAGCGACAAGAGGATTGGGTCAGGGAGACCCTCTATCTGATTTCGTTTGACACACAATTTTAAAGTTTGCCTCTCATATTAATTATTTTTTTCGTGATGGAGGAGGGGGACAAATGGTCGGTTGCCTTTGACAGGACTCCAATAAAGGATTCAGCAGCTCTCTGCCCTCGGCGCTCCCGCTTCTAGGTTTAAGGTCATGGATGGCTGAGTTAATAATTCATTAATATAGACATTTATTCGGAAGGGTTCTCTGAGACCCGCTCTCCCGCCTCCTCCCAGAGATTTATTTTCCTGGGAAATGGCAGGGAGGGGGGAACTATCCAGCTGCAGGTGAAAGGAAGGAGGAGGAAAAGGGAAATGGAGAGAGCTGGACACAGCTAGGAGGAATCTTTGTTCGGCCAGGTTCGCGGACAGGTCCCTCTAGCCTGCTGACAAAAACTTGGTAGAAAATGTGGCATCCGAACAGCCCAGGGACCGTGGCCTCCAACATTCCTTTGCCTGTGTCTACATCCGTTCACTAGCCCTTATTCAGAAAGCCCCTTTCCTCCCCGCTTTAACATCGGAAGAGCCTTCTGAGGACCCGGCAGTGCAGGCAAAAGGGGGAAATCTCTGGGTAGAGACTAGCCAACCCCCCTCCCCCGGCCCTGTGAAGTTCCCAGAGGAACTCTGCAACTGGCCCAGAGGAAGCTCCATTCCTAGGGGCACAGGCAGCTTCTGGTGGGCACTACCCCTTCAGAAATGGGGATTTCTGAAATGCGGCATTCAAACAAAACCAAATCACAAAGTCCACATCTGCATGAAGTTTATGGTCAAGTAAAGGAGTTGTGAGATGCTAATAAGTGCAATAAAGAGCGATAAAGGGTGTTAGTATTTGAAATAGGGTGGTCCGGGGAGGCACCCCTTCCAAGGTGAAATTTGAATAGATACTTAACAGTAAGGGGATGACTGCTTTGTGCGTGGAGTGGGGGCATTCCTGGCCCTATCCTCAGGGCCCCAGGGCGAACTTGGTAAAAGGGGCCTCCTCTGAAGACCCGCCAAGGATTCTGCCTTGTCAGCTTCTGGCCACACTTGGCTCCCCCTGCTTCTCTCTGTTCCCACCTGCCCCCCCACCCCCACCCCGAGATGCTGTGAGCGCCTCAGTGTCCTTTCAAATACATCTGCTCATTGTTTACATCAGTGCAAGTCCCCTCTGTTGCTGGCTGCTTAGAGACTTACACAGTGGCCTGCCCCAACCCCCCTGGGCCTCAGTTTCTTCAACATCAAACAAAAGGATGGGGCTCCTGTGGCTTTCCACCCTAAGGATTCTCATAAAGGAGCTACCCAATTCTGATGTCCTCTCTGCTACCTATTTTATACCCCACCTCTGTGAGTCTAAGATGTATGGTGCGTAAAATGTACGGAGAAACTGAAAACAAGGAAACGGACGCCACTTATGTGAATCACTGCCATCTTCCCACTGACCCCTTTGCATCTTGGCTGGTTTGTCCTTACTCAGTGATAGCAAACAGTGTGTTGGAAAGAAAGGGTGTGAGAGGGAAGACACAGGGCTAGAGTTGGTGGGGGGTGGGGAGTGGAAGGGACTGGAAAACTCCCCAGGAAGAAGCCAGCTCTCTCCTGAAATGCTGCAGCATGAAACTGTTCCTCTGAGGCCTTGGCAATTCAGACCCATTGCCTCCTCAGCTTGCCTCCTGTCACGAATGCGTTGGGAAAGCAAGTGCCTCGCTTTGCGAGGTCAGAGATGGCCTCTGGGGCCAGGAGCCCAAGCTTGGCCTATTTCTGACCACTCTCTTTTATCCTCTGCCAAAATTACTGCAGACAGCACCTGTTCACTTCACTTGAAATGCAGCTGAACCCTCCAGCGCCTTTCACCAGGGTTTCCCAACAGCTGTCACTCAAACAATGCCTCGCAGCCACCCCAGGCCTGATTTGGATTTGACCTGCTGACCTCGAGGTGAAAGGCTCTCCCGTCCATTACCAGTCCCCCAGGGCCGGATCATTCTCCCAGGAAAGCCTTTAAAGATATCCCTTCTGCTTGTGGGGAAGTCAGCTATTATTATTTACAAAGGCCTCGTAAGTTTAAAACATATTGGGGAAGTTCGGTCCCTTAAAGATTTCCTGAATAGCCAAGGAATGAAAACCAGCCCCTCTTTCAAGTCTTGATGAGTAAAAGAGAAATAATTAGACACGGAGAACTGTCCCTTCAGAAACTCATGTATCTCCTTTACTGTCTCCTTCTTTATCTACTTTTCGCCCATTTCCCCCAATTTGCTCTTCCCTTTTCCCCAGAATCTGTTAAGGATAAGACCAATTGAAGTTAGCTACAAATTAACAACTATCTAATGGACACCTACTATGTGCAAGAGACTACGGGCAGGGATCTTTGGGACAATCTCCTCTGATTTCTTCTAGCAAATGCTACCTGGTTCTAACACGGGCTGCTTTGGGTCACCAGAGCATTGCCTCAACTGGCTGAAGCCCATAGGCCTTAAGTTCTAATCAGGACGAGGCAAGCATGTTGCAGCGCATCTGTTTGAAATTAGGAACATATGCTTTGGTTGATTGTCATTCTGAGGGTCGGTGCTTCCTAGTGCCTGCTGGGTCCCCCTAAATGCCTGGCGGCGGTCTAGGAACCAGGATGGCTTCTAGTTAGCCCCGTTCATGAGGGGCCCTGAAGATTTTGTCCCAGAGCAGCCTGAGGAAATCGGACCCACACCTTAGGGGATTACATATATATACACACACACATACACACACACACACACACACACACACACACACACACACACCTGTGGGAGCCCTGGGAGTCCTGTCTGCCCCCTCATCATACTCTCTCCTGGATGGACTGGTGTTCTTGCCCGCTTCTGAGTTAGGGGGTCAAAGGATGACACTAAAGTGTGCTCTTGTATTATTTCTGGCGAAGTCTATGTTCTCTGTATAAGAGCCTCCCGGCAAATAAGTAAATAGATAAATAGATAAATAGATGATAGCTAGCTAGCTAGATACATAAAACTTACTCTCAGTTTTTTGGAACCAGAAAAACTTGCCTTTAGACCAAGATAAAGCAACCTGTGCAGGTTTCTGGGGGAAGCCAAAAGAGGATAGGGGCTCCTGGGTGGCTCAGTTGGGTTAAGCGTCCGACTTTGGCTCAGGTCGTGATCTTGCAGTTTGTGGGTTCAAGCCCTACATCAGACTCTGTGCTGACAGCTCAGAGCCTGGAGCCTGCTTCAGATTCTGTGTCTCTCCCTCTCTCTGCCCTCCCCTGCTTGTGCTCTCTCTCTCTCTCAAAAGTAAACAATTTTAAAAATCTTAAAAGAAAAAAAAAAGAGTATAAATCTGCAGTGCCCCTACCTTCAATGTTCTGGGGATAACTTTCAGAGTCCCCACTTTCCTTCTCTGATCTCCAGGATCTGGAGCCAGTGGGTGACATAAGAGTTCAGGAGAGGAAGCCATCATTGCTTGAGGCCAGGAGATGATCAAGCAAAGTTTCACAAACGAGAAGGGCTGAGGACCGCCTGCATTCTGGCTAGCAGGGAGAGGAAGTGAGGAAAAGCATTATAGGACAGGAGAACTGCCTGAGCCAAGCTGCCCAAGGAAAGGACCCACCAAAAATAAACTGGGAGGCTCCTCTGTCTTTCCTTCATCCACTCAGGAGAATAACAATGGAATGACTGCCCTCCTTCAAGGGCCGAGCACCAGCTCCTTGAGGGCCCTGCGGTCCTAGTCCAGATTCAGAAAAATGTTTTTATGAGAATCTCCTGACCTAATATGTTCAGGTTTAAATCTGACAATCACCTCACAAATACGGTAAGTGAAAACTGTTGAGAGCTCCAGTATACAGCCATTGGCACAGAAGGTACACGGGACCATGGTTCAGTAAGTTCAGCAATGCTATTTCCAGGCTCTGGATGGTACAGTCTATGACTCTCCAACCCACTTCTTCAACTCTTGGTCGACTCTTGGTTTCGACTCAGGTCATGATCTCACAGTTTTGAGAGTTCAAGCCCCGCATTGGGTTCCGTGTGGACAATGCAGAGCCTGCTTGGGATTCTCTGTCCCCTCTCTCTCTGCCCCCTCCCCACTTGCACTGTCTCTGTCTCTCTCAAAATAAATAAGCTTTAGGAAAAAAAAAAATATATATATATAACTTAATATAATAGTATAATAATAAATATATAAATATTATATTTATATATTAGGCCTGAGGTAAGTTTAAAAGATACTTCTGAAGTAAAAAATCATGTAGGAAAATGTTTCAAAATATTTACTTATTTACTTATTTATTTATTTATTGAGAGAAAGAGAGAGCTGGGAGGGGCGGAAAGACAGAGAGAGAGCGTCCCAAGGAAGCTCCTCACCGTCAGCACAGAGCCTGATGTGGGGCTCGACCCCACAAACCACGAGATGGTGACCTGAGCTGAAATCAAGAATTGGACAATTAACGGACTGAGCCACTCAGGGGCCCTGAAAATATTTTAGAATATGCAGATACATTTCCCAAGGATCCTTACAGACTAATTATGGCTAATCCCGCGGCAAAAAGAAAACAAAGAAAGATATTACACAAAAATGACAAGATTCTTGAGACTCAAAGAAAAATAACCATTTTTTCATTGGCAAAACTCCCAGATTCTTAAGTGAAACTTGTAAAAGGCTAAGCACGAACATGGAATACATTCTTAGCTCATCTTTATAATATAGTAATTGACAGGTAACACTGGGACATTGATTGGAAAATTAACATTTTGAAAAAATCAGTAATTAACAACGTGACTTTTAAACATATTGTTAAGTATGGCAAAGGTTCGGGCATTTCCTTTTTGTCTGTCTACACTGGCAAGCATTTTTCAATTCAAACATATGTTTGGGTGGACAAGTATTTTATTTGGCAGCAACCTAACAGTTTAAGTATAGATTTCAACATCAAATGTTTGCTCCATAAGCAACCATTTTTCAAACAGAAGCATTTCTCACCATTGTTTCCTCAAACAAATGTTTATCTTGGAGCCGGCAGAGGTAGCCAAGCATTCCAATAAATCTCTTCAATACGTTCATCACTATTATTTTGTCACCTACAAGATCTTCTATTGGTCACATCCTCTTACGGATTCTCAAAGGGTTGCTTCGCAAGGCCAGCCCTCAAAAAGCTTGTACGACAAATGCAAGCATTTTCAAGATGACATTTTTCTTTGTTGAAAGGGAATGGAAGGAAGTACACGCCCATTTAGCAGTGTTTCATCTGTGTTGATGCCATTCTACTTGTGATTTGATTATTGGCACTACTGGTCTTCTGACTTCCAGATACAGAGTTGGGAAAGTGGTTGGCATGGGTCCCTCTGCTCCCTCCTCCCAGACAAAAAGGAGAGGATGAACCTCACATGACTCTCTGAGTGACCGTGTGCCGTGTGTGTGAAGACAGAGGACCACTGAGATTTGAAGAATCTGCGATGATATAGTCTAGCTATATATTTCTTTTTATTTATTTATTTACTTACTTGTTTACTTATTTATTCATTCATTCATTCATTTTTCAATTGGAGACAAAGAGAGCACGCAAACAGGGGAGAGGGGTAGAGGGAGAGAGAAAAACAATCCTAAGCAGGCTCCCTACTGAGCGCAGAGCCCGACACGGTGCTCGATCCCATGACCCTGGAATCAAGCCCTGTGCTGAAATCAAGAGTCAGAAGCTCAATCAACTGAGCCACTGAGGTTCTTAGGTCATGATCTCACCATGTGTGGGATCAAGCCCTGCATCAAGCTCTGTGCTGACAATGCAGAGCCCGCTTGAGATTCTCTCTCTCCCTCTCTCTCTGACCCTCTCCCGTGCTTGCTCTCTCTCTCTCACTCTCAAAATAAATAAATAAATAAACCTAAAAAAAAAAAAAAAACAACAACAGAGTATTTGATGGTTACATATGAAAAGCCTGGTTGGGGCGCCTGGGTGGCTCAGTCTGTTGAGTTTCCAACTCTTGATTTAGACTTAAGTCATGATCATACAGTTGCGAGATCCAGCCCCACCTTGATGCTCCTTGCTGAAGGAGGAGCTGCTTGGGATTCTTTCTCTGTCTCTCTGCCCTTCTCTCTCAAAATAAATAAATAACCTTAAAAACCAAAGTCCAGTTATGGGTTTTCAGGCCTAGATGGATTCAGGGCTTCAAACAACATGTAGTCTAGGTTTTTCTCTTTATCTCTTGGCTCTGGCTTCCTCTGTTGTGACTTTAATTTCATGTAAAACCTGCCATGTGGTTGCCCCCAGCAACTCCAAGTTCACCTTATTTAATCTTCTAGATAGCAATCCCAGGGGAAAAGTTCACTCCTTCCAATTGTTCCAACAAGAGTTCTGGTGTTACGTCTTCACATGGGCTGATTTGAGTCACCCAGCTGACCCTGAATTAATGATCACTGCAGCCAAGAAAATGGAGTGTACTGACTGTCCAAGCGTGGACAGTAGTCCTAACTAAATCCAGAGACTGAGACTGGGACAGGAATCGTTTTCCAAAGAAAACCGGGTGTTATTTCTAGAAGATTTATGAATGAATGAACGCTGAACAAGTTAAAGTAGGTGGCCCCTCCCCTAGGAAGGCTTTGCCTACTAATAGCTACAGGTCCCTTTTTATAGGGAATATTGCCGTTGAAAAGCCCACAGTTGTTACAGCAAATCTGTATTCGTTCCTTGTTGTACTTGGCCTTCTGTCTTGAAACCACCATAAATGTCTACTAGGAGCAGAGGCTGTAATGAACGAGTTTGGCTCTGAGAGCCAAGTGATCTGTGTGACCCACACCAGTGGTTGACCAACCCAGCTCCCATGTGCAATCTGCACAACCCTTTTTTCCCTATTCACCTTCTAGGGTTGACTTAGAAGCAGTTGAGTTGACCCAAGCAGAAATCCTTGGGTAAAACTTCTAAGAATTCTTAAAAATTTTTTTCAATGTTTATTTATTTTTGAGGGGAGGAGGGAGTAGGGGCAGAGAGAGAGGGAGACACAGAATCCGGAGCAGGCTCCATACTCCGTGCTGTCAGCACAGAGCCCCACAAGGGCTGAACCCACGAACCATGAGATCGTGGCCTGAGCCGAAGTCAGATGCCTAACTGACTGAGCCACCAAAGAGCTCTTAAGAATGCTTTTAAGAAGAAAAAGCTTCAGGAATGCCTGGATGACTCAGGTGGTTCATCGTCTGACTTCGGTTCAGGTCATGTTCTTACAGTTTGTGGGTTCAAGCCCCGTGTTGAGGCTCTGTGCTGATTGGTAGCTAGGAGCCTGGAGCCCACTTTGGATTCTGTGTCTCCCTGTCTCTCTGCCCCTGCCCTACTCACACTCTGTCCCTGTCTCTCTCTCTCTCAAAAATTAAAAAAAAATAAAATTAAAAAAAAAAAGATGAGAGTTTGAGCTGCCACGCCTTTTAGACTTCTGACTTTTGTCTGTTCCTCTTCCCCATTTCCTCCGTCCTCAAGCACAAATATAACGAGTGGAGGTACAGGTGTAGCACTGCTGAAGAAGAAAGCTACGAGCAAAACAGGGAAAAGCCAGGATGCAGAAGGAGCCCGGGTCCCGTGTGGTATCCCTGAGCTACAATCCGAGCCTTAGACTGTCTGCCCCTAGCTTTCTTGTTAAGCAAGACAAAAAACCCTCTGCTTGCAGCCAAATGCAATCTCACCTCATACACAAACCTCCAAATCATCTGTGTAATTCACAATGTGGTTTACAGAAGGGTTGATTAATTAGGCGTACCTGGGGGCTCTCAATTTTTGTTAACTATTCTTGATACCTCGGTGGCGAGGCCATGGTTTTCATGCTTTAGGAAGACATACACTGTCCACATAGGCAGTATACCTGGACAGCAGAGTTAGTGGCATTTGGACTCCAACGTGGCTCTGACACTAAAATTGGCAATTGTGTGACCTTTGATAGGTTATTGAAACATTTTTGTACCTCAAGGACCCCATCGTAGTTTCTTAGTGTCATGAGCATTCAATACCTTAGTCCTGGAAAAATGTTTAGGACACAGAAAGCACTCTCTATATGTTATAGCTTACAATGTGCATCGCTTTTTAAAAACCTATTTATAATTTTGTGGCTTCTGTGTTTTGGTATCCTAGGGGTAACTCCAGTTAATACATATGGCTCAGGGGTGGCTGGGTGGCTCAGTCAGCTGAGTGTCTGACTTTGGCTCAAGTCATGATCTCACAGTTGGTGAGTTCAAACCCCAGCATTGGGCTTACTGCTGTCAACACAGAGTCGGCTTCAGATCCTCTGTCCCCCTCTCTCTCTGCCCCTCCCCTGCTCATGCTCTCTTTATTTTTAATAAACATTAAAATATAATAATAATAAATTAATTTAAAAAAAAACCATATCACTCAGGAATGAGCACATGGAGTGGAGACACTATGGTTAACTATTTATGAACCGCAACCCTAGCCATACAGAGACTGTGTGGTCAAGACTGTGGCACCTGTGAGTTCCCTTCGACCAGAGATCTCATCCTTTCTCTTGCACCTTGACCCTAGTTGCTCCTGAGATACTCATTCCAGTGTTTGGGCTGATCTCTTAAATGCACATTTACTTGCCTTGGCTGAATATGTTTTCTCATTGACTGTAAGAAGCGTCTGGATATGAAATCAATAATCATGATTGAGAATACTTATATTTCATACAAAAAGAAATGCCTCAGGAGAAATGGATGCCATTGTAGAGTCTATAACAAGTAGGCTAAGTAGTAGGTCACCGTCTTGATCATGAGGCCACTCATCTTGGACTTAATTGGCTACCTTAACACATCCTCACCCCCAACTCAAGTACATGCTGTTTGCCAGGAAAAGGACTGGGTTTTAGGACAGAGGTAAATACTTTTGGCTAAAACTTACTGAGCATAGATTATGCACCAAGTAATGGGTTAAATGCTTCTCAGGTATCATTTCGTGGAGTATTCATTTTGATATGAGCTACCTTTTAAGGGAAACATTTAGGTTATTTTATTTACAGTTTTACCACCTAAGAGTGCATGTCTAAATCTCATGGTTCATGAGATCAAGCCCTATGTCAGGCTCCATGCTGACAGTACAGAGCCTGCTTGGGATTCTCTCTCTCCCTCTCTGTCTGCCCCTCCCTCCCTCCTGCTCTCTCTCTCTCAAAATAAATAAGTAAACATTAAAAAAAGAGTTATCTCCAAATAATTTTTGAATTTTTGTGAATTTTGTGAATAGAATCATACCAAATGCTTTCTCTAGAACCTTGCCTCTTTTGCTCAAAGCTATAAAGTTAAGCTTTATTCACATTGTTGTATGTGACTTCGCTCACTGATTTTTAATGTCATGTATCATAAAAATATACACCATAATTTATCCATTTTAGATTGATGGACTTGCGAATGGTTTTCATTATATGACTATTTTGAAAGATGGTGCTATGAACATTGCCGAACCTGTATCTTGTTAGGTGTATGCTTGAGGTTCTGAATGGTATAGACCCATGAGTGGACAGGCTGGATCCTGAGGTTTATATATCTTAAACTTTGCTAGAAAGTACCAAACTCTTTTCCAAAATGGTTACATTAATTTGTACTCCCGCAAGCAAAGAAAGAAAGTTCTTACTATACCATATTTTGTTAACCCTTGGAGTTGTTAGTTTTTGAATTTCTTTTGGTCTACATTGGCAAATTTTGACATTTTGATACTAACTTGCATTTCCTTGATCACTAATGAGTTGAGCACCACTCTGTATGGTCACTGGCTATTTAGAGTTTCTCTTTTGAGTGGTGCCCATTAATGACTTTTGCAAGACTTTTGTCTGGGGTTATCTGATTTTTCGATCTTGATTTGCAAGCCTCCTTTTTTCCTCCCTCTTATTTGGTCTGCTTATTTGGTCGTTTGTTTACTGTATGCACTGCAGATACCTTCTTCCCTTCTGTGACTCACAGTTCCACTTTCTTGATGGGGCCTTATTTTAATACAAATTTTTATTTTATTAAAAAAATTTTTGAAAGTGTATTCATTTTTGAGAGGTGGGGGGCATGAGCAGGGGAAGGGCAGAGAGAGAGGGAGACAGAATCTGAAGCAGGCTCCAGGCTCCAAGTTGTCAGCACAGGTTCTGCCACAGGGCTTGAACCCATGAACCGTGAGATCGTGACCTGAGCCAAAGTCGGATGCTCAACAGATGGAGTCACCCCGGCGCCCCTTAAATACAAAATCTTAATCATTTTTGTATGATCTATGCTTAATGCTTCATTAAGGAATCTTTCCCTATCTCGAGGTCACAAATATATTCTTCTATATATTTCTTTCTAAAAATATTATTGGACTTCTTTTTCCAGCCATCACAGAATAGCAGGGACTGAGTTTACCCTTCTGTCAATACAACCAAGAAACTCAACAAAATATGTACAACAATAGTTGTCAACACGTTGAACACCAGGCAGTGAAGGACTGTGATCCTTCAGAAGTGGAAAGCAGAAGGGTTAAGGTCTACAGTTGCCCCAGCCCACTGCCTTGACAAAGGAGTCAATGAGGTGAAGACCAGCACACTTGCAGAGTTGAGGAGACAGAGCCAAGATGTGGGGGAGTCCAAGGTAGCTGGAATCTGCAGAACAGAGGGCTCAAAAGACAGCTGCATAGAGAAGGCACAGAAATCTGCAGAGAGCCCCCTAGAGTGTTCAGCAGAGTCCTGATCAGTGTGTGTGTGTGTGTGTGTCTGTGTGTCTGTGTGTGTGTGTGTGTGTGTGACCAGTTTCCCCTCTCCTGAGGAAATCAATGCTTCTAGTTTTCTAAATACTGTTCCTGAGACATCCTATTCATATGTACCCCCCACTTTTTGGTCAAATGTTAAATGACGCACACTGCTTTGTACCTTAGGTTTTTTTAACTTAAGAAATAAAGCTTAGAGATTGTTCCATATCTATGAATAAAGAGCGGTCTCAACTTTTTAAAATAATGTTATGATCTAATCATTAGTTAAGCTGTTCTCTGCTGATGGCCATTTAGACTGTTTCAAATCTTTGTTATGACACATAATGGCACAATTTTGCACATATTCTTTTGCATATTCTGATGAATATTTACTGGTGTAGTGTTGCAGGCTTGCATAGGCTTTTGAGGGCCATTTGTTACAATTTCAGGAACTTTGAGCTCTGGTTGATGGTAGGAGAATAGTTGGAAATTAACCTTGATAGGAGTATTTATATACCATTAAAAATGGCAATATCCAAATAATGGAACGAGCCTAAATGTCCATCAACTGACGAATAAAGAAGATGTGGTTTATATATACAATGGAATACTACTTGGCAATGAGAAAGAATGAAATCTGGCCATTTGTAGCAATGTGGATGGAACCAGAGGGTATTAGGCTGAGTGAAATAAGTCAGGCAGAGAAAGACAGACACCATATGTTTTCATTCATATGTGGATCTTGAGAAACTTAACAGAAGACCATGGGGGAAGGGAAGGGAACAAACATAGATACAAACAGAGAGAGGGAGGCAAACCATGAGACTCTTAAAATACAGAGAACAACATAGGGTGGATGGGGTGGGGGAGAGGGGAAAGTGGGTGATGGGCACTGAGGAGGGCATTTGTTGGGATGAGCACTGGGTGTTGTATGTAAGCCAATTTAACAATATATTTAAAAAAATAAAAGAATAAAACTGGCAATATCAGGGCACCCGGGTGGCTCTGTTAAGCATCTGACTCTTGACTTCAGCTCAGGTCATGATCTCTTGGTTGGTTAGATTGAGCCCTGCGACAGGTTCTGAGCTGACAGTATGCAGCCTGCTTGGGATTCACTGCCTCCCTCTCTCTCTGCCCCTCTCCTGCCTACGTTCAATCTCTCTCTCTCTCTCACTCAAAAGAAATAAGTTAAAAAAAGAAACCTGGCAATATCTACACATAAAAGGCATTTCCTTATTTTGGGTAGAGAGTTGGCTGTTAAGTATGTACAGTTTTCAATGAACACATTTCCAATAGTGGAATTGCTAATTCAGAGGGTATGTAACACTTGTCATCTTGATATATATATATATATATTGCCAAACTGCCCTTCATGGGTTTCTACCAGCAATGTATAAAAGTTATTCCTGAATTCTCATTAACGGTGTTATCAAAATTATTGATCTTTGCCAATTTGATCAGGGAAATGGGCTTCTCAGTGAAGTTGTATTACTTACACCACTTGTTATTGAAAACAGACATCTTTTTATATTAGTTTTAAATGTTCTTTAGAAAGAACTCGATTTATATCCTTTGCCTTTAGATTGTGGGATTTGTTATTATAAATATTACTTGTAAGAGCTCCTAATATGTTAAGAAGATAAGGACTTGTTGTGGGATATGAATTGCCTGTATCTTTTCTCCAGAATATTGTTTCCTATTTAAGCTTGTTATGGTGGTTTATGCAATGCAGATTATTCAAAATTATTTTTATGTAACTAAATTCATCGATATTTTCTCTTGATGCTGATGATGTTTCACATCTTACATGCTCATGGACCACGTGTATATTTTCTTTGGAACACTGTCTTTTAAAATGCTTTCTGCAAAAGAGCCCAAATGTCCATCAGCTGATGAATGGGTAAAGAAGATGTGAAATCCTGCCATTTGCAACAACGGGGATGGAAATAGACAGTATTATGTGAAGTGAAATAAGTCAAGGACGGACAGATATCATATGTTTTCACTCATATGTGGGCTTTGCGAAACTTAACAGAAGACCATGGAGGAAGGGAAAAGGAAAAAATAATTTCAAACAGAGAGGAAGGCAAACCATAAGAGACTCTTAAATACAGAGAACAAACTGAGGGTTGATGGGGCGGAGGGAGGAGAGGGGAAAATGGTGGTGGGCATTGAGGAGGGCACCTGTTGGGATGAGCACTGGGTGTTGTATATAAGTGATGAGTCATGGGAATCTACTCCTGAAGCCAAGAGCACACTGTATGTTAGCTAACTTGACAATAAATTATAATTAAAAAAATCCTTTCCCCATTTTTTAACTGTTCACATTTAAAATGTTAAAAATTTTTAAATGTTAAAAAATGTTTAACATTTTTTAAATGTTTATTTATTTTTGAGAGAGAGAGAGAGTAGCGTAGAGGCAGAGACAGAGGGAGACAGAAGCGGGCTCTGTGCTGAGAACAGACATCTCGATGTGGGGCTCGAACTTAACGAAACACGAGATCATGACCTGAGCCAAAGCTGGGTGTCTACCTGACTGAACCACCCAGGTGCCCCTAAAATCCTTTCCCCGTTTTAAAATTAGCTTATTTGCATTCTTATTATTGGATTCAAAAAATTTTCATGTATTCTGAATACAAGTCTCTATTAGATCTCTTCTCTTATTCTGGGAATTGTCCTTTCATTTTCTGGATGGTGTCCTTTGAAGCATGAATGTTTTAAATTTTGATGAAGTACAATTTATCTATTTGTTTCTTTTTGTCTTGGCTTTTAGCGTCATATTAGGATCAAAATCACAAAGATTTGCTCTTGTTTTCCCTTATAAGTTTTATAGTTGAATTCTTACACTTAACTCTATAATCTCTCTTGAATTAGCTTTTCAGTATGATGTGAGGTAGGGGTCCAACTTCATTCTTTTGCTTGTGGAAATCCAGTCAACTGAGCACCCTTTGTTGAAAAGACTACTATTTCGTTACTGAATGAATGGTCTTGGCATCCTTGGGGAAAATGAACTGACCATAAACATGAGGTTTATTTCTGGATCCTCGATTTTACTCCACTGAGATCTATGTCTATCCTTATGCCAGCGTCACACTGTCTTGATTACTGCAGCTGTGTAGCAAGCTTGGAAATTGGGAAGGGTGAGTCTTCCAGCTTTGCTCTTCAAGGTTTTTTTTTTTTTTTTTTTCTCTTTCTTATTCTAGATCCTTTGGATTCTCACAGGAGTGTTAAGATCAGCTTGTCAAACTCTGCAACAACAAAACAAAACAAAACAAAATAGAACAAAACAAAACCCAGCTGGGGTTTTGATAGGGAAACCTCACTGTACCTGTCATTTCTACCACTTCCGGCGTAAGGGGGTTGTTATGGATAAATGTAACATCCAGGTGTGTCAGATGACATCAGGGCATGGCCACAGCTAATGTGACCAGGAAAGAGAGCCTGACACCAGCATAGCTGTCTGTCCATGACTACGTAGCCTTCTCCATGATCTCAGCCCAGAGACACAATGTAGAGTCAGGGGGACTGGCTGACCAATCAGATCTCTTCTCTCAGGTAGTGTGAATTTGGGACAAAGTCTTTCAGTCTTTAAGAGTAAGTTCTTTGCAAATAGAGAGCAAGAAACTGAGTCTCCCCATGGTAGCATAATAGAGAAGTGAGGAATAAAAAGATGCCAGCTGTTGAGGGGACCTAATGACCCATCTTCTAAAATTGTATTGTTTCTTTCTTTTTTATTTTATTTTTAACTTATCTCTGCTCCCAATGTGGGGCTCCAATTCATAACCCAGAGATCAAGAGTCACCTGCTCTTCCAACTGAGCCAGCCAGGCACCCTTAGAGTTTTATTGTTTCTTAAGGATATCACAGCCTTGGTTGGGTTGGGTTGGGCTGGGCTCTTTAAGGCATCCTGAGTGGAGTCTCCTTCTTTCCTGCCTGAATTATCAACACACAGGTCTTTCGGGGTGGGCAGAGGCTGTTCAAGAATTTTTTTTAGTGCTTATTTGTCTATTTTGAGAGAGAGAGGAGAGGGGCAGAGAGAGAATCCCAAGCAGGTTCCATACTGTCAGGGCAAAGCCCGGCGCGGGGCTCAGTCCCACAAACCATGAGATCATGACCTGAGTCGAAACCAAGATGTTTAACTGACTAAGCCACTTAGGCATCCCTGTTCAAGCATTTCTTGTCCTCATTTCAACCTCAGATGAAAAAATGCAGACCCTAACACCTGAATAGTGTGCCCTTTACTTGTGGTAGGTGGCTAAGTTCCTTGGGCACAGGGCCAGGAATGTCTGATCCCATGCAGCAGGACCTGGCACATAGTAGGCCTTCAAGAGATATTTGTTCAATGAACAAAATGCTGGATAAACACACTGTGTCCCCTGTAATCTGTTCCTCTCCATGAGGGTCAGGAAAATACAACTCAATCCTGCCTTCTCACTCGGAGCTGGCTGTCGGCTGTGGAATCGAGTCCACAGGCAGGCCAGATGGAAGATGTGTCTCAGAGTAGCTACTGAGTCTCTCCTCAGGACAGGTTAGTTCTGTGCAGGTTTCTGGATGTCCTGTCCAGATGCAGCCACTATAGGCAGATGGGTCCTGACACACAGATCTGGGGTGGGGTGGGGAGACTGGACTAAACCAGGCTGGGCTGGACACGCTCACCCTTCTCCTTCCTTTCCTTTCTCCCCTCCCCTCTTCTCTTGCCGCTTTCCTTCTTCCAACATTCTTGCTCTTCAGCTAAGAAAAGGGAGCTTGACCTAATCAAAGATAGCCACAGCTATTCTCCTTCCCATCAAATAATTTATATTTCTTCTTTTTTTAATGCTAAAAATAAAATATTCCTTAGGCCATGCTAAATCCATTATTGTTCAAGTATCTGAAAGGCCTTATCTCCTTCCACTCTCCTCCTTGCCAACCCTACTCTAGCCACACTGTTGTCTTCACTGTTCCTCAGGACACACAGGCATGCTCCCACCTCAGGGCCTTTGCACTCGCTCTTTCCTCTGCCTGGAATGCTTTCTTCCCCCCTGATGTTCTCATGGTTCAGTCCTTCTTCCCTTTCAGGCCTTAGGGAAATGTCAGCTTCCCAATGGGGTCTGCCTTGATTTCTCCATTTTTGCTTATTCACTTTCCTTGCTTTATTTTTCTCCACAATGTGTATCATCCTTTTATACAACGCATGTTTTTGTTTCTTATTTTGCTTAGCATCTGTCTCACACAAGAGGATGTAAGCTTCTTGAGGGCCAGGATCTTTGCCTATTTAGTTTCCTGCTCTCTCCCAGTGCCTAGAACAGCTCCTGCTCTTAGCATGTGCTGAATTTTGAATTAACACGTGACGTCATGAGGTGCTTCGTCTCCCGTTATGCCTTGCTATGTTTCCAGTGTCCAACTCTGGCCTTGGGGATCACTCTGCCCTCCACCAGGTGGGAACAGAGGCATGCCACCGGGTAGTCACAGAATGGTTGCCCAGTATTGAGGGCCACAGGCAGGCCCTTGAGTGGCCCAATACAAGTGACTGCGTTTGTAGCCATGAAACATGATCAACACTGAATGGACAGTTTGTCCAGTGAGGTGAAGTGATCAGCTGTATCCCAAAGGCTCGGCAATCCAATTGTCTACAGACTTTGTGGTGAGAGGTAAAAATGGTGGCAAAGACAGGACAAATCAGGGGCGCCTGGGTGGCTCAGTCGGTGAAGCATCTGACTCTTGGTTTCGACTCAGGTCGTGATCTCACAGTGCGTGGGCTCGAGCCCCACACCAGGCTCTGTGCTGATGGCACAGAGCCCGCCCGCTTGGGACTCTGTCTCCCTCTCTCTCTGCCCCATCCCTTGCCCTCTCTCTCTCAAGAAAAAACATTAAAACATTTTAAAAAATAAAGACAGGACACATCATCACTTGGGGTTTGAATCCTAGTGAAGTCTCTTCAAATGGCTGTTACCCAGGATCAAAGAGGGAATCTAGAGAAAGACCAAACATGACCCCCAGCACTTTAAGCGTGTCATGTTGCTTATCACGAGTGTGATGGGAGGAGGAAGTTGGAAAACTCATTTGATTTCCTATGGTCTGAAAGTCTTTATCTCCATTTCTTTGTTTGGATTAAAATGCGATATATGTTGTATACGGTTCAGGATACCCCTCCGCCATTAAAACTAAATTAATGGTGGGAAGGTGACAGCAATTTGAGAGACGAGAATCACCCTTAGTGCTTCTCCAGACACCTCACGAAGTTAGGAGAGAGCTTTGCAGGGAACAGTTCCCCCAGGGAACTAGAATTGGAAATGCTTGACGTGTGCTTGCTTGGAAACGGTGACAAGCTAGGGTCTGTGATTCTGAAGTGGTAAGCGTTGAAAGCTTAGATGGAAGCATGCCACTTTGAATGATCCATATTTCGTCCTAGAATTGGGTCATGAATTACCCACCATCTCACCTCATGGAGCATGAGTTTCATTAGGCCATTTTCTTCCTGTGAAAACCGGGCAGTTTTACAAGACAACAGGGCAGGGTGTCTATCCTGCATGGCATGTGAGTAGTCATCTCATCAGACGTGGGTCCAGACATCTTCTCTACGCGCTTTTGAGATGCCTGACATCTGAACATGTACCTGGGATCTAGAAGATTCAGATCACCATTGACTCGCAGCTCACACTGTCTTTGTTACAAGGTCCCAGAGCAACAAGAGCTATTAGTTGGAGGGTCAGAACGTGTGCTAACATATGAGCAGAGATAGCAACAGAGGCTGCTATCGGCAGTAACGGGAACAAATACGTAATGCAACGGGGCAGCCGAGAGAGAAGAGAGAAAACTTGTGAAGTAGGTCAGCACTTCCAATGAGCAGAGGAGGTAAAATTTGTCTCTTTCGCACATGTGGTCCCTCATTCAGCAAGCATGTAGTTGAGCACCATCCCTGTCCCAGGCATGTTGTAAATGACAGGCGATGCCAAGATGAAAAGGGGCAGTCTGTGTTCCCAAGATGTGCACAGTCTAGTAACTGCCGAGGGGACACTGCCCCAAGGCGTCTGGCACATTCCTTCAGAGGCATTGAAGCAAATCAGGAAAACTAAGCGATATGCAAGGTATGTGGCCCATGATGCGGTGATAGTTAGATGTGACAAGAATACACCACATTTAAGAAAATGTGAAATTAAAAAAAAAAGAAATGGGAAGGAAACGGTAAAAGACAAGACTCTACAGTTCAGGACCGGACATAAACAAGATGAGAGGAAAACACAGAAAGTCGTTTTTTTTCTTTCAAATTCCTTAACTCTAAATATCGAATCATTCAAGTAATATCTATTCAACTTACCCCGTCTGGGTAAAGGTTTTTTATTTTTTAATTTTTTAAATGTTTGTTTTATTTTTTTGAGACAGAGAGAGACACAGCCTGAGTAGGGAAGGGGCAGAGAGAAAGGGAAACACAGAATGTGAAGCAGGCTCCAGGCTCTGAGCTGTCAGCACAGAGGCCCGACACGGGGCTCGAACTCACGAACTGTGAGATCGTGACCTGAGCCGAAGTTGGATGCTCAACCGACTGAGACACCCAGGTGCCCCAAGGTCTATTTTTTTAAATAAAATTTTTTAAGATTGATATTTTATAAATAAGGTGAAGAAGAATTTCTTGTTTCTAAAGAGCTCTCCTAAGAATGGTGATGGCAACAAGTGACTATGGATAGTCATTTTTTGTTTGTTTGTTTAAAACTTTTTATTTATTTTTACAGAGAGTGAGGGAGAGAAAGAGCGAAAGAGAGAAAGGGAAAGAGAGAGACAGAGAGAACAAGTTGGGGAGGGGCAGAGAGAGAGAAAATCCCAAGCAGGCTCCACAACGTCAACACAGAGCCCAACACTGGGCTTGAACTCACAAAACTGTGAGATCATGACCTGAGTTAAAATCAAAAGTTGGCTTAACAGACAGCCACTCAGGCACCCCTGTTTGTTTTTGTTAAGTAAACTTTAGCCCAACGTGGGACTTGAACTCACAACCCCGAGATCAAGAGTTACATATTCTACCAACTGAGCCAGCGAGGTGCCCAGGCACTGGATAGCTTTAAGGATCCCAGAAAATCTGACCCCCCTAAACCGTATTCATGTAAAGGAATGGATTTTTCTCCGATCTCACTAAAAGAATCATGCCGACATCATTTCCTGACAAGTCCCCTGGCCCTGCCCCCACTCCATCTTTTGCCACCAGACTGTGGCACCTAGGACTCTCTCCGTGTGGATATTCCAGGGATGTTTAACTCTTGATCATGCCTTGGCAAGAGCACAGAGGTGGTGACTTTGTGAGAAGTAAAAGGGGGTGCTGCTGGGTTGAATACTGACCCCAGCTCTCCCAAGTGAGCGTCCACTGGAAACCTAAGAATGTGATTTTATCTGGAAATAGGATCTTTGCAGATCCAAGTACTTAAAATAAGATCATATTGGATTAGGGTGGGTCCTAAATCCAACGACCTATGGCCTCATAAGAAGGCCACATGGAGACACAGACGCCCAGAGAAGACAGCCATATAAAGATGGAGGCACACTCCCTCTCTCTCTGCCCCTCCCCTGTTCATGCTCTGTCTCTGTCTCAAAAATACATAAACGTTAAAAAAAAAAAAAAAAAAAGATGGAGGCACAGAGGGAGTTACGTTGCCTGAAGCCACTGAACACCGGGAGCCACCAGAAGCAGGCAGAGAAGGATTCTCTCCTAGAGCCTTTCAAGGGATCATGACCTTAGTGACCAACACCTTGATTTAGGATTTCTGGCCCCTGAACTGTGAGAGAACATGTTTCTGTTGTTCTGAACGAGCTGACTTGTAATGTTTTGTTAGGGCAGCCCCAGCAAACTACTTGAGGGGGCCTGACAGGAATCATGGCTACAATCAAAATAGCAGTAAATATCGTTTCAAAGATTCAATGCATGGATTAATGGCTCTTCATCACTGGAACGACCGTGTCCCATCTCCCCTGCTGCACTGAAGCCTCTGAAGCAGGCCCAAGCCCTCAAGGTGAAGGGCCATTCAGGATGGTCCCTTAAAATCAGCACTGTAGGTTGTAAGTTAGGGGCGGGAAAGAGAAGCGGCCTCAGGCCTGCCCACGCCTATTGTGGGGCTGGAACGAACTCTCTGGAGTCTCAGAAAAGACGTCCAAGTTTAAAGTCTTTGAAACCACTCACAAAAACCGGCCTGAACCATACAGATGGCCTGAATTTCCACTCTGTGGCAGAAATTACTGTGTGACCCTGGGCAAGTGGAAGCTCTCTTTCAGTCCTGGTTTCTCCTGCCTGAAAACCAGGAATAAGACAGTACTGGACTCTTACTTTCCCAATGTTTACCATGAAGCTGGCAAAATCCATTCTCCAAAGTCCAGAGGTGCTCTAAGTGGAATGAACACATATGCCATTGGGCCCCAGATACTTCCCGTTTTTGCTGTTATCCCAGCATGATTATCAACAGCTCCCCTTGCACTCACAAAAACTGGCCCACTGTCGGTCATTAATTCTATGGTCGCCCAGGTTTTGAGGAATTCTCATGGACGTGGCAGAGAAAAAGTTACAATGCGAGCCTGACCTTGGCCGGACCCTGCACAGAGCACCACAATCATTTCAGGCATGCGCCCTACAGCGATGCAGTTAGCGTTACTTGCCCTCACTGTGTATCTTTCACATATATGCATATTATTTTCATTACAGTTCGTTTCAGTACAGATGGAAAATATAGTCGGTATGTAGGACTGTATAATATTGTGTATCGAACACAAAATAACCAGTGTGTTTAATAATTAGATGATTGGCGTGCCTGGGAGGCTCAGTTCCGTGAGCGTCCAACTCTTGATTTCAACTCAGGTCATGATCCCATGGTCGTAGGATCAAGTTTTGCAAAAGGCTCCATGCTAAGTGTAGAGTCTGCTTAAGATTCTCTCTCTCCCCATCTGCCCCTTGCCCCTGCTCATGTGCATGCATGCACTGTATCTCTCTCTAAAAAAAAAGGGGGGGGGGTGCCTGTGTGGCTCAGTCAGTTAAACGCCTCACTCTTAGTTTTTGGCTCAGGTCACGATTTCATGGTTTGTGAGTTCGAGCCCCACACTGGGTTCTGCGCTGACCATGTGGAGCCTGTTGCAGACTATGAGTCTGAAGTTCTCTCTTTTCCAGCAAGAGAGTGGATGCAGAATTGAATACCAGAAAGGTTAACATCCGGGAAGAGAGAAGAGCCCCGAAGCGGGGTTTCTTCTCTGTATTTACTGAGCGCTCAAGATCTTACCCATATGGTGAACGTGAAGAAAACAAGATCTTACACATGTGAACATGGAGAAAGCAATCATTAACTTGTATAAGAAGCAAAGGGCCTGGGTGACAAGTGGAATTTATGATCAGAGTGGAAGAGTATATTGGCGTCAGATGGAAAGTGATTTCCTGCAGGTGATATAACAAGTTGCTCGTGTTCCCATTACAGTATCTCACCCGCCCACCTCAGGCGTTTTTGCCCCATGGTGGTGGCTTTCCACCCTAAGCTTTTTTTCTAACCATTTATGTAAGTAGAACCTATTTCCCCACAGGATCCTGCTTGGGATACACTCTCTCTCTCTCTCTCTCTCTCTCTCTCTCTCTCTCTCTCTCTCTCTCAATAAAGAAATAAATAATCATAAAAATTAGATGATTGGTGTTCTTAACATTTTATATGATGCAGAAATCCATGATGAACTGTTGTATAGACATCTGAGATGTTTGGTGAAATCTGGAGCAACTTGATTGCACTTCTGGGTAAGCCTAGAGTTCTCTATGATTTTTTTTTATATTTAAAATAACAGAATATAGTCTCTCTCATTCTGCAAATCCCCTATCTGGCACATTTTCAGGAGCAAATGCGATTGGTAAGGAGGGATACTTATATGTCACTGGGTTGTGAAAACTAACTAGCACACACGTATAGCAAGCACAGGGCTCACAATGGCTGCCTCGTCCCCTCTGTTGAAATGAAAACTCTATGTAGAGAGTAGGAATCCCAGCCGCCATGCCCAGTGTGCAAGAATCCTCACCTGCTTTATTTAGAGTTCTCATTTAGGCTGCGTGACCCACATTTCATGTTGCTTGGAGGGAGCTCGCCTTGCCTTGGATTGTGACAGGAAATTCTGGTCCACTCCTGTGCCACCGGGCAACTGGGTCCTTGGTCACCAACCAACACGGTCATGGGGGGAGCCGAGGGCTTCCCCTGCCCCTGCATGTGGTTCCTTGAGCTCTCCTGCCGGCCTCCTGCTGGGCGCCACCTGGGGCGCAGGAGGTTCACCGCACAGCCTCCTGGGATCCCTGCCCCCACTGCCTCCACCTGAGCCCCAAGTGCTGCCGTAACAAATTACCACAAACACCACAGATGTATTACTACCTTGCAGTTCTGGAGGGCAGAAGGCCAAAATGGGTCTCAGGAACTAAAGTCAAGCTGTCAGGACCAGCTGGCTCCTCCTGGAAGTGCAAGGGGAGAATCTGCCCATTTGCTTTTGCCACCTTTGTGGGGGACTGGGGAGAGGGCACCTGGGTGCTGGGACTCCCAGCGTTTTCCTCCATCTTCCAAGCCAGCAGGGTGATGTCACCACACCACCGGTGATCCTGTTCACCTGCCTGCCTCTGGCAAGGACCTTGTGCTTACACGGCGTCCACCTGGGTACTCCAGGCTGATTTCCCCCATCTTGAGCTCCTTAACTTAATGCTATTTGCAAGGTCCCCTTTGCCGTGTAAGGTCACATATGTATAGATTCTGCAATTCTGGAGGGGCCATGACTCAGACTAGCACACCTCACAGAGTCGTTCCTCCCTGGGGCCTTGGTGCCTCCCAGGCGCTCCTGGAAAGCAGGGCACAACCCCCTCTGCTCTGGGAACCCCTCTTCACGTTTGTGTCCATGCACTCGCCCCTTAGCTCTCCCCATCCCCGCCTCAGCCCTGGAGAACCTTTTTTCAAGTTTGGAGGTGAAAGGAAAGCACCCCTACCGGGGCATTTTGTTCAGATCCAGAATCTTCTAAGCTCCCCCCAAGATTTGGGCTATGGTAGCACAGACATAAGTAATTTCTAGGGTGCTTCTGCTTTTTGGCCCGGTACCTCCTTTTCCTGAGGTTATGGACCAGAGCAAACCATCTGATTAAAAGATGGGAGCTGAAGGGGGGAATGTGACAAACGTCTGTAAATTAATATCTCAAAGTATTATCCAGTCACATTTGCAAACCAACATAGCTCTGTGTGACGGATAAAGGCAGAGGCGTGTCAAGAAGGGGTCCCGGAGGAAATCCGCCCGAAGGCTGGCTCTTCAGCCTCTCTCTCCCTCTGGTGACTTCTCACCCTTATTTCCACCGCGGCCACCAGCCCGTGTGGCTCTGAAAGCACCCTGCTTCCCCTTCAAAGTATTGCCCCTAATCTGCACAGAACTTTCGCCCGTGCTTCCCTCAGCACACCTAAGACAGGCTGGCACTTTCACAGAGAGTGGTACTCAGTATCAAAACAGACAGAAGGAAACAGCTACACAAAATACAAACAGCATAAAAATGATTATGACTCTGTCAGGCAACCGTCTGGCCATGGTAACAGCCGGCTGTGACAGCCGGCTAAAAAGAGTGTCTGGGGGCGCCTGGGCGGCTCAGTCTGTTAAACAACCGACTCTTGATTTCCGCTGAGGTCACCATCTCACGTTTCGTGGGTTCGAGCCCAGCGTTGGGCTCTGTGCTAACAGTGCAGAGCCTGCTTGGGATTCTCCGTTCCACTCTCTCTGCCCCTTCCCCTCCCCAACTTGAGCTCTCTCTTAAAATAAATAAATAAACTTAAAAAAAAAAAAAATAAAGAGTGTGGCTTTCTCTCTTCTCTGCCATTTCTGCTGTCACCCCTATCCTTACCTCTCACTCTAGAGCAGGTGTCATATTATTGTCTGACACACGACAGCAAGCCAGGCAACTCTTCTTTCTGGTCCCCATTAAATAGAAACCCACATCTCCAAATCTGCCACCCACCATACTGCTCAGCCCTGGTTCATCCCCATGGTGACTGACAAATGACCACAAATGAGAACCAAGAGACGAGGAAGGATCTCGGCCTTCAAGCCTTAGGCTCTGAGCTCCACCTGTGGAGAACTTCAGATGTTACACACAAGTAAAGAAGACCCCCTAACACATACACACACACGCACAAAATATCTTGAGAATGTGTAACTGCATTTTCTGTACATGATTACACACTTAGGGAGCAGGAAGGTAAATTTTCAAGGGAGAAGGTATATAGAATTTTAGCGGAGAAATCACAATTTCTTCAAAAACAGAAATGACCCAGTTCAAAAGTGGGCAAAGGACTTAATAAACATTTTCCCACAACATATGCAAAGATATGCACAAGATATGCAAATGGCCAATGAGCACATGGAAAGATGCTCAATATTATCTGTCATTAGGAAAATGCAAGCCAAAACTACAAGATATCGCTCACACCTACTAGGATGACTACAATTAAAACACACACACACACACACACACACACACACACAAGATAAAGTATCAGCGAGAATGTGGGTAAATTAGAACCGTCATACATTTCTTCTGGAAATGTAAAATGGTACAGCCACTGCGGAATACAGTTTGGCAGCCCCTCAAAAAGTTAAACGTACCATGACCACATGACCCAGCCTTTCTACTCCTAGGTATACACACGGTGAATTGAAAACATATGCCCACAGAAAAATCTATACATGAATGCTCATAGCATTATTCATAATGTTCAAAAAGTGGAAACAATCCAAGTATCCATGAGCAACAATTAACATTATTTGAACAAAGGTCCACAAATTCTTAGCAGCACTGCTGACAAAAACTAAAAAGTGGAAACAACCCAAACATCCCTCAATGAATAAAGAAATCATGATATCAGCGTAAAATGGAATACTACTCACCCATGAGAAGGAATGATTCATGCTACAATGTGAATGAACCTCAAAAACAGTATGCTAACCAAAAGATAGGCACCAAAGGTCATGTACTGTATGATTTAGTTTATATGAAACATCCAGGAGAGGTAAACCCATGGAGCCAGAAGGCAGATTGGTGGATGCAAGAGGCTGAGAGTGGCCGCTTAATGGGTAGAGAGTTTTCTTTGGGGGCAATGAAAATGTTTTGAAACTAGATAGAGGTAACTGATTGAATAATATTGTGAATGTATTAAATGCTACTGAATTGTACATTTTAAAAGTGTTAATTTCATCCTATGTGAATTTCACCTCATTTTTAAAAAACGTTTATTTGTTTATTTTGACAGAGAGAGAGAGCAATATGCGCAAGTTGGGGAGGGGCAGAGAGAGAGAGAGACAGAGAGACAGAGAGAATCCCAAGCAGGCTCCATGCTGTCAGTGCAGAGCCCAACATGGGGCTCAATCCCACGAACCAAGAGATCACGACCTGAACCAAAATCGAGAATCATCGCTTTACCAACTGAGCCACCCAGGAACCCCTCATCTCATTTATTTTAAAAGAGGAAAAAGAAATACAGAACTAGGAGTAAGAGGACCAGAGACTGAATCCTGATCTATTACTTGTTAGCCATTTTACTACAGGAATGTAAATTAAAGTCTCTCTGGGCTTCAGTTTCCTCATCTGTAAAGTGAGACTGATAATGTTTGTACCATCCACATCATAGGGCTATTGTAAGAACAAAATGAGATATTGTTTAGGACATATGACTATCATGTCACCGTTTTATAAGATACAGCAAAACCTTCTATTGTGAGTAACTTGTTCTGCGAGTGTTCCCCAAGATGAGCAAACATTTCTAATAAATTTTAACTTGATAAACAAGTAATGTCTTGCAAAACAAGCGGTAACGGATCAAATGTCACATGATCGCAACTGAGCCCATGGTTCTTCTCTCTCTCTCGCTGTGGGATTGGGGGTGATCATCACTGCAATGTCACATTTCCACAAAATCCTCAGAAGTAGGCAAAAGCAAATGTCATTGGATAGGTTCCTTGTTAAAAAAAAACTTGCACGAAAAGAAAAAGATTCCATTGAGCCAACATACAGCAGTGATTCCATTAGTGATAGTGAAAGTTGTCCTACACAATCACCCTCCTCTCTTGTCTCCCTCACACCAGCCACAGAAGTTTGCAAAGGTAAGCGCAGGTTAATTTGTTTCTTTTTCTTTATATTTTCTTTATTATTTTGTATTATATTACAGTATTATAATCATTTTTATGTGAATATTTTTGGGGTGTGGAATGAATCATCTGAGTTTTCATTATTTCTTGTGGGGAAATTTCCTTTGATATACAAGTGCTTTGGATTACAAGCATGTTTCTGAAATGAATTATGTTCTCAAACCAAGATTTTACTATACTAGATACGATTATTCAGGTATTAGTCATTAAAATATACACTCCAGGGGCACATGGGTGACTCAGTCAGTTAAGAGTCCGACTTCAGCTCAGGTCATGATCTTGGGGTTCATGAGTTCGAGCCCCACATCGGGCTCTGAGCTGTCAGCACAGAGCCTGGAACCTGCTTCGGATTCTGTGTCTCCCTCTCTCTCTGCCCCTCCCCTGCTCAAGTTCTGTCTCTCTGTCTCTCAAAAATAAATAAAAACGTTAAAAAATATTTTTAAAAAATAGACACTTGATAAGAACATCGAGAGCTTCCTTTCATACTTTTGCAAGATCCGAGTTATGATAAATGTACTTGCAACATTCTATTTTTAATTAATTTACATATTATGAGCAAAGGATTAAAATAGACAATCCTTATCCAAATAAGTAAGCAACATCTTCAAAATTTACTCCAGGCTATCAAGCCTCATTATGGAATTGACCCTCAGGGAGGAAGATAAAACACATGACACAAATTCTTTTATGGACAGGTGACGGAAATGTGAGTCATTTTACATGCCCAACAGGCACAAACACATGGTTCCTTGTAGTATATCAGTCTGCCCTGGAGTAGGTTCTCACAATATTTTCAACAGAGTAGTGATAAGAATATAGGCAGGGACAGTAAAAACATCTGTGGTTTAAGAAAGCATAAATAGGATTTATCTCATGGTGGCAAGGACTTAATGTTTAGAGGCTCTGTTAGTAAACATAAGGTCCTCCCTCCCAATTTCAATCTGGTTTCAGTCTAATTCAAATCAGGATCATGGGAAATTTGAGTTAAAAATATAAAATAACAGAGGCACCTGGGTGGCTCTGTTGGTTAAGCATCTGACTTTGGCTCAGGTCACGATCTCACGGTTCGTGGGTTCAAGCCCTGCATTGGGCTCTGTGCTGACAGCTCAGAGCCTGGAGCCTGCTTCAAATTCTGTCTCCTTGTCTTCCCATCCCCAGCTTGCACTCTGTCTCTCTCTCCCTTTCTCCAAAATAAATAAACATTAAATATATATATATATGATATATATTAAATATATATTAATTAATATATATAGTAACATAAAAATCTCTACATATTAAAGAAATTAAGAAATAGTACCAACACATCAAAAGATCTCTCTCTTCCTCTCCCTTCTGCTTTTTTTTTTAATGCCACAAACAGTCCCATAGGAATTTCGTGATAAACAAATAAACAGATGAAGTCTCATGAAATCGTTAGGGTTTTTATAGTGTATTCAGGAGGCTGGTAAATTGTTACTCTTCTTTGATTTTATATTTCTACCCTATCTCCCCAAAGCATTCTAGCTGATCATGTCTTGAAACATTTTAAAGAGTAAAATGCAAGTGAGCTGAGGGTTTTACAGGATTTCACAAATAATCTGGACTATTTAAATATTACTCTATTTTTCTTTAGAAGGCCATAGTCATTTCATGCCACTGTGAGATTCTGGCCATCTAATAATAAAAGCATGTGGTAAAATGAGTCATTATCCACTATTTAGTAATGTGCAAGAAAATCCTCTAACAGAAACTAGATGTGTGCAGTTGTGATGAGTTTCAGGCAAAATTATACTCACTTAGTCTAGTTGGAATATGTGTTCTTATTGTTGTAAAACTGTTTTTTTTTTGTTTTTGTTTTTTTTTTTTTTTGAGGAGAGGAAAGGGGCAGAGAGAGAGAGAGAGAGAGAGAGAGAGAATCCCAAGCAGGCTCCAAGTTCAGCACAGAGCCCGGGACTCAAGGCTCAGTCCCACAACCCTGGGATCATGACCCGATCTGAAATCAAGAGTCCAACGCTCAACCGACTGAACCACCCAGGCACCCCAAAACTGGTTCAGTTTCACTGCTAAACACACTCAAAGTGTCCAGAGGTGAACACCCAGTCCTCCAAATTCTGTAAGCCTGTTGTAATTACAGAGCTGAGAGCCAGGCCCCAAACACGGGTCATCCTATATAACCAAAGATCCAACGTAGTTCTAAGAAACCAAGGACACTTCTTAAATTTTGAGTGTTTGTACACTAAGTTACATATATGAATAGCTCATTTTTAATTAATCTGAGACATGCATGTTCTGAGAAAGATTGCCTACTAACATAAGACAGTAAGTTGATACATTTCCCTAAAGAGCTTAACATTTTTGTTAATATAACAAAAGTTGAAGTCCATATAACAGTTCTGTTCGCCTTTTTAAACCATTAAAACTAGTTAGCAGCCCCTTCTTACTACTTTCAAGTTCTATTAGTCAGGAACCTGCTCGGTGAACAGAAACAATCCAGCATTGCTGAGTACGTATGATGTGCTCGATTCTTAGACCATCCTAGATATATAATTTCACTAAACTCTCATCAAAATCTTGTGAAGGTTATTACCTCCTTTTTAGAGATGAAGACACTGTAGCTCAGAGAGTTTAAGTAGGTGGTCTGAGGCCCCATAATCAATAGGTCAAACTAGGGCTCAAACCCAGGGTCTTTGGACTCTAGGAGCAAGGCTTACAAACCCAAGTTAATGAGTTAATTACGGAACCTAGCATCTAGACACCCAACGAGCTTCCTGGGTGATGAGACTGGAGATCAAGAACCAAGCCTGTTCCTCTAACAAGTATTTTCTAAGCACCTGCTAGGTGCCTTGTGAAGGGTGAATTAGATAGACACGGCCCCTGCCTTCACAGTCTAGAGGTGAGTTAAGACATCTCTAAAGCCAGTGCACCTCAGTGACTCAAAAGAACTACAGAAATGGTAATGATAACATGGCATGGGAGAGGGGCCTTCTGACTCCCAAGCAGACTCTCAGGATGAGGGGGAGGAGGAGAACATAAATCTTGTAACTGTGTCAAGTATGGTAAGTTTAATAGGAGACCTGTGATTGATTTAACAAGCATTGCTGGAACACCACCTTCGTCCAAGGCACCAAGCTAAGCCTTCCTTTTCATAAGGGTATTCCAATGTTTCACGCATTTCCTGTTTCCTAAATACAGGCATCTCCTAAGAGAAAGCTGTGCTTCCATGGAAAGATCACAAGTATTTCTTAAAGATCTCATTGATTATCATGAAAGTGGTACAGCTGCAAGAGTCCCTTCCATGTGGGGGAACTGGTCGGACCTGAGGACATAAGGGCAGGGTGTTCCAGACCAGATTACATGCAGGCAATGACCACAGAATTGAAGCATTCAGGCCGTGTCTCCCTCCAATGCATCCAACTGTGGAAACTCAATCAGGTCCAGAAATGAATCAATTTCCTTTGCCTGTGTCCTTAAATTTGATGAATAGGGCCTTTGCTTAGAGCTACTGAAGCTGCTATTCATCTCAGTTAGTTGCTAAATAAAACGTTGTTCTTGGATGTAATTCTGGCGAATATGACTTTGGAGATTTTTCATTTAACTATGTAAGTCCAAATTATTTCCCTAGTGATTCTACATTTGAGCTATTTTTGTTCCACATGCTCCATATTTTTTTCCATGTTAAAGACTAGGAATCTAGGAAGACCAGGTTTTCTTGTTGACCGTACAGAAGATAAACCCAAGTGCAAGTGCCAATTTCTGTGACAAACAGCTAAAGTCATCATCAAGAGTTACTTTTCTATTCAGCGCGAATGGACAATCAGGAAAGAGTTTGGGACCTTTAGACACACAAAATTTAAAGTAATTATGAAAGATAAGGTTTAAATCAACAAATAAGCTGTATCTGAAGAGAGTAGCAATGATTTTGACTCGAAGTAGAGGGGCCAGTGGAACTTCTCCACAGAACAGTTCAGAACGCCGTCGTCTTTGTGGTTAAGGACTTGCCTAGTCATGTAACTAGTAGTGAGTAGAATGTAATTGGACCTTGAGTCCTTTTTTTCTCTTCTTTCTTTAAATCTTTAAGCAGGGGCACCTGGGTGGCTCAGTCGGTTAAGTGTCCGACTTCAGTTCAGGTCATAATCTCACAGTTTGTGGCTTCAAGCCCTGAGTCAGGCTCTGTGCTGTCAGTCTGGAGCCTGGAGCCCGCTTTGGATTCTCTGTCTCCCTCTCTACCCCTCCCCCTCTCATGTTCAGTCTCTCTCTCTCTCTCTCTCTTTCCTTCTCTCCCTCTCAAAACTAAATAAACATTAAAAAAATTTTTTTTAATTTTTTTAAATGTTTTTATTTTTTTGAGACAGAGCATGAGCATGGGAGGGGCAAAGAGAGAGGGAGACACAGAATCCTAAGCAGGCTCCAGGTTCCGAGCTGTCCGCACAGAGCCTGATGCAGGGCTCGAACTCACAGACTGTGAGATCATAACCTGAGCTGAAGTCAGACACTTAACCGACTGAGCCACCCAGGTGCCCCCCCAAATTTTTTTAATTAAAAAAATAATAAAAATTTTTGAGTAAATTTTTATTTTTATCTAAGTGAGGTATGCTCATCATTCACAAAGTCAGAAAGTATCAACTAAAAGGCTTTTCATAAAAAACACTGGTCCCTGACTCACCCCTTTACCATACCTCTCATCTCTGTCTTCTGGGAGTACCCCTTTGTTTTTTTTTTGTTTGTTTGTTTTGTTTTTTATTTTTTTTTAATGTTTATTTATTTTTGAGACAGAGAGAGACAGAGCATGAACGGGGGAGGGTCAGAGAGAGGGAGACACAGAATCTGAAACAGGCTCCAGGCTCTGAGCTGTCAGCACAGAGCCCGACGCGGGGCTCGAACTCACGGACCGTGAGATCATGACCTGAGCCGAAGTCGGCCGCTTAACCGACTGAGCCACCCAGGCGCCCCAGGAGTACCCCTTTGAATTGTTGCTTCCAGCATTTACACAGCTTTGTTTTTCTAGGTCCTATAACTTTATCCATAAATTTTTATTATGAAAAATTACAAAAAGCATATATCTACATCCACATAGTTATGCACTCACATTTTTTATGAATTCTTTAACAAGTAAGTCGCAACCATCAGTCTTAGATACTATATGTAATTATGCTGTCTTTGCTTCCTCTCTTTTAGACATTATCATGTGACTTTCTGTTTAAGGGATTTAAGGACTGAGGTTTTGTATACCAGCATCTATCTCTTTCACATCCCCCATCCTCCCAGTATCATTACAGTACAATTTTTGGGTAAACATATTCAATGTTGTATACTCTTTGTTTTTCCTGAAATGAATAAGTGCCTTGATATTTTTTCATTTTCTTACTGTCTTTGCTTAGTTTCTTACTAATTCTTCCTGTACCTTCAATAGCTTTTTTTTTTTTTAGTTTCTTAAATATTTATTTATTTATTTTGAGAGAGAGAGCACATGCAAGCAGGGGTGAGGGGGACAGAGAGAGGGAGAGAGAGTATCCCAAGCAGGCTCCATGCTGTCAGCACTGAGCCTGACGCTCGGCTCAATCTCATGACTGTGAGGTCATAACCTGAACCAAAACTAAGAGTTGGATGCTTAACCAACTGAGCCACCCATCCTTCAATAGCCTTTTAAAACATTAAGTAGCCCCTGCACAGTCTATCAGTGTGTGTGTATATATAGGCTATATATATACACACACATATATAGGCCATATATATATATATATATATATACACACACACACATATGTATGGGCTTATTAACACACACACACACACACACACACACACACACATGGGTTTATTTCTTTAGACATCTCTCTTAGAGAACTCTACTCTCCCTTGGTTGCCATCTGGAACTGCCTTTGCCTATCTCCAGGTTTAGAATCCCTGTCTCCTGACTCTCATGCTTGGCGCACCCCCTCATTTTGGCAGAACACGGCCTCTAATAGGTTCATGAGGAGAAAAGAGGAACATAAGGGACGATGTCTATCTCCTGAGTCACACTGTTCCAGTCGGGACTGGTTTCCCTCCTCACCTGTTGTGCAGCTGTCATCCTGGCATCCTGTTCCCAATTATCCTGAGGATTGCTGTGACCATGCTCATGTGTTCCAGCTCTGCATACAGCATGCTGTGTCTTCCTCTTTCCTGGCTTATTTCTTCCCTTGCCTTGGTGGCACAGTGTCCGGGAGCTTCCTGAGAAAGAGTGCACAGAAGGTAAAAATTTTTAGAGCTTTCACATCTGAAAATGTTTTTATTCTACACTGGACTGATATTTCGGCTGGCAGTGCATTCTGGGCAGGAAATAACTTTGCTTCAGAATTTGGAATTACTCCTCAATTGCCTTACAGCTGCCCATGATGCAGCTGAGAAATGTGAATTCTGATTCCTTCACTGTTTTTTTTTTAAGGTATATTTATTTATTTTGAAAGACACAGAGAAAGTGCCACCTGGGGAAGGGCAGAGAGAGAGAGGGAGAGAGAGAATCCCAAGCAGGCTCTGTGCTGTCAGCACAGTCAACATGGGGCTCGATTTCACGAACCATGAGATCACGACCTGAGCAGAAATCAAGAGTGGGATGCTTAACCGACTGAGCCACCTGGGCACCTCGTGATTCCTAATCCGTTGTATGTGATGCTTTTTTCCTTTTCTGAATCGTTTAGACTCTTCCTCCGATTTTAACTATTTAAAATGACATCCTTTGCTGTGGATCACCATAATTTATGGTGCTGGACACCTAGTGGCTCCTTCAGTTGAGATATGTGTTCTTCAGTCCTGGGAACCTTTTTAAAAATTAAAAACATTTTTTTTTGCTTCCTCCCCCTCTTTTCTCTATGCTCTCTTTTTCTAAGCTATTGTTGAAACATCTGTATTAGTTACCTAATTTTATTGTCTTTAATCTTCTACTTTCCATTTCTTTATCTTTTTTCCTCCATCTTCTGGAAAATTTCTTCAACTTTCTTCTTTAACTTTTTTTTTTTTTTTGAGAGAGAGAGAGACAGAATGCTCACAGGGGAGGAGCAGAGAGAGAGGGAGTCACAGAATCTGAAGCAGGCTCCAGGCTGCGAGCTGTCAGCACAGAGCCTGAAGCAGGGCTTGAACTCATGAACCATGAGACCATGACCAGAGCCAGAGTTGCATGCTTAACCGACTGAGCCACCCAGGCGCCCCTCTTCTTCAACATTTCTCATCCCAACCCTAGCACTATTTTTGCTATTTTTCTCTTAGTTTCTAAAAGTTATTTTTTGCTCTTTAGAAGTCTTTAGGGTTTGTTTTTTTGTTTGTTTGTTTTGGGGTTTTTTTTGGCTAATAGCATTTGTTCCCTAGATGCAGTATCTTCCCTTAATTCTCTGAAACTAGTAATGAATTGGGGGGTGTTTTGCCTTGTTTTCTTCTCACTGCACTGCTTCTAATGTCTCCAATTTGGTTTTCTCCCTCTTGGTTGATTTTAGCGTCTACCTTCAGGGTTAGTGACATCCCTCAGATGTTTGGCAATCTTTGGCTGTTGGCTTATGTTTAACGTGGCGAAAACGAAAGCCGAGAGGAAGTTTTGAGATGTTTGGTTTGGGCTTCCTCACGGTGGGTTTCGCTGTAGAGCAATCTGTCTTTGGAGAGTTAAACAGCAGAAAAGGCTGAGAGGATTATTTAGTCCACAAACATTTGCTTGGTTTTGCTGTTTACATATGGTAGCCCCCCTCTCCGCCCTCCCGCTTAGTGCTGCCTGGCATCTTCCAGTCTGGACATCCTCTGGACGTCTATAGGAAATTAACCTCCAGGGCCCCACAGGGCTGGCGAGGGGCCGATGCCCAGGGTGGAGGGCAGTGAGGGGTATATTCCAGGCTACAACAGCTCTCATCAGGCCTCCTGATTTTGCTTTGCATTCCAACCCTCCCCCTCAGATTCCAGAAGCCTCCTCTGCGGCCAGTTCCTAGCCTGTGAGGACTGCACAGACTAGTCAGCTTGGGTCTTCACTGCCCCACTCCAGGTTTAGAATGTGGTTCCCTGCATTTGCTAAGACGCCTCCCATCCATCCATTTTTCAGTTTACAAAACGGTGCTCTTATCTCCTGTTATATCCATCCTGGCCTGGTAAGTTTATCTTTTACCTTAAACCTCTTTACCGTGGTCTTCATAGGGCTTCAAGAAGGAGCAAAATTTGACAAGTATGTTCAATCTGCCAAGTCATCCAGAAAACTCTGTTGTGTTTTTTTTCTACTCCATTATAAGTGTTTGTGCCAACTGTGTAAAGTGTGTAATTCAAGATTATATGATAATCTTGAATAACTATGATACTTCTATAAATATGATTCTTTTATAACCACCTTATCAGCTAGAGTAACCATGAGGTAATGATCAGAAATTCTGAATTTTTTTTAAGAAATTTTTTTTAATGTTTATTTTGGAGACAGAAAGCAGGAGCAGGGTAGGGGGCAGAGAGAGAGGGAGACCGAGGTTCTGAAGCAGGCTCTGCGCTGATAGCAGCCAGAGCAAAGTGGGGCTTGAACTCATGAACCATGAGATCGTGACCTGAGCCAAAGTGGGACGCTTAAGTGACTGAGGCACCCAGATGCCCCCAGAGCTTCTGAATTTTCAAAGGAAGAGATGGTTGAAAATAAGAAAGGAAGAGAAAGCATTTTAATATATTTTGCATGATGTTATAAGTTCCAACTTCCATCAGGGAAAATAGAAATGACTAGGGAAAAAAAAAGGTAAATGTAGACTAAATCCCCCTTAAATGGTAGAGAGGAAGCTCCAGAAACAAATGTAACGCTGACATGCACAGGAATAAAAGTTGGGAACAATGGATCAATGATACCTTATTGAGTACTTAATAGAAACAAACCCTAATCTGTCCCCTTTTTCTGTATTTTACGTAAAACAACCAAAGTTTTTATTATAATACTGAAATGCACATTAATTTGTACATGTCTGTAGGATAGCTGAAATCTACAGTCATGTAGTTAGCATGTTTGTCTCTTCATGTGGACAACTCAAGGAAGATGGTCTCAAAGCAACGAATTTTTCAGCACTTGTTCATTAAAAAAGTTAGAGTGTTGGGTACCTGGGTGGCTCAGTCGGTTAAGCGTCTGACTTTGTGGTCATGATCTTGCGTTTCATGAGTTTGAGCCCCACGTTGGGCTCAGTGCTGACCGCTCGGAGCCTAGAGCCTGCTTCAGATTCTGTGTCTGTCTCTCTCTACCTTTCTCCCACTTGCACTCTGTCTCTCTCTCTCTCAAAAATAAATACACATTTAAAAAAACATTTTTAATATAAAAATTAAGAAAATAATAAAAAGTCAGTGTCAGACACCTGGGCTACAGGGCACTGCAAATGGAATTTCTTCTGTTTTTAAAAAATATTTATTTTTGAGGGAGAGACAGAGCATGAGCTGGAAAGGGGCAGAGAGAGGGAGACACAGAATCTGAAGTGGGTTCCAGGCTCCAAGCTTCCAGCACAGAGCCCAACGTGGTGGTTGAACTTGTGAACAGCGAGATCGTGACCTGAGCTGAAGTCGGACACTTAACCAACTGAGGCGCCCCACAAATGGCATTTCTGAAGTAGGTAGTAGAATTTGAGCAAGAGGAAAGAGTTTGAAAAATCATCAGTCAAATAGATTGTCCTTACTACTCGAAACTTAAAAAAAATATATACCACAATGTATTCATTGCATTGTTATGGGTAAAGAGGATAAAGGGGACATCCTAGGGAATGACCTTCTCCCCTCAGGGAGAAGCAGCCAATGCCAGGCATGATGTATTGAGTTCTCTCTGATGGTCAGCTGCCTGGGCTTGTCCCAAGGTGGATGCCACAGAGATTGAGTTGGGGCTCAAAGCACCACCTAGACAAGCAAGTTATGTTTTTGCAACAGGACTCTCCCTGCCCCATAAAGCTTCCTTCCCTCTGAACCTCCCCCCACCTGTCAATCAAAGTACTGGTCCTTCACAGTTCCTCTGCATGGGGTTCACCTCATCAGAAGCGAGAACTTAACTTCGGTTTGCTTTTGTTTCTTCCCATTGACTAGCAAACACACGCCAAAGTAACCTGAAATGAAAACCTTTTTTTATGATATTTTGGCTGATTGAGCCAAATTGCTTCTGATTTATTTTATATTTTAAACCAAAATACATTTGTGATCTGATGTTATTCAGTATGGAATTCCCTTCATTCATCCAAAGAATATTCTCTAAAAAATGTCTATGATATCTGGGGAGGAGATAATCATTTCCTCATTTCCTCGTGCCATGGGGGAAAAATTCACTAATTACATTTTTAAAAATTATATATATATATATATATTATATATTAACATATATATAATGTATATATATTTAATTAATTAATTAATTATATATTTAAGTTTATTTATTTATTTTGAGAGAGATACAGAGCACATGAGTGGGGGAGAGGCAGAGAGAGGGAGAGAGAGGGAATCCCAAGCAGGTTCTGCACTGTCAGCACAGAGCCCGAGGTGGGGTCCCATCACACAAACCGTGAGATCATGACCTGAGCTGAAACCAAGAGTCAAACCCTTAACCAACTGAGCCACCCAGGCACCCCGGCCACCACTCACGTTGGTCATCTCTGCCTCCTAATCCTAAAAATCATGTCTTCTTGGTGACAGCAAGGCCACATGTGGACACGGGCCACAAGGACGACTTGGGGAATGTAGTTTTAGCATTCCAGCCCTCACAGCACAAGAAGGAAGAGAGGGAAGTTAGGAAGGTACTGAGGGAGGCATTTCTGCCGTGCTCTGAAGAGAATGGGGATTCCCGACATTCCTCATCGGGGATGGAGCCCTCCTACCCTTGGGCCTGGGGCGTAGCAGTCTAAATAGGAGGATGTTCCCGGGATTCTCTTAAGGAAACAAGATTCTCTGCACAGGATTCTCTTAAGGAAACAAGCTCCTAGATCCTAAGTACAGATCCACGGTGGTGACAGGGTGTGGCTGTTACCAGTTGCCGCAGGATGGATCACCCCCCAAAACTTGGCGTCTGTAAGCAACACCACCTTCCCGTCTCTCACGCTTCTCTGGGCCGGTGGTCCCGGCTGGCTCCCTCACAGGCCTGGCGGCTGGTGCTCCTGGTGGGGCCCGATCCTGCCCTGCGTGGCCTCTCAGCGCCCCCGGTGGAAAGGGCAGAACTGCAAGGCCACTGGAGCCTGCGCCTCAGGGACCACCTCACTTCCACCACGTTCTACTGGACACAGCAAACAAGGCCAGCCCAGATTCGGGGGGGCGGGGGGGGGGGAGCGCGACCCATCTCTGGATGAGGGGAGCAGTAGAGTGACATCACATACTGGGCTGGGGCCTGGGACTGGTTGTCATTAAACGGCCTGCCACACAAGTGGTTAACGAGAACTGATACAAGGCAGCATTCAGGGAGGATACAGAAATTCCACTCTCTTCTTACCAAGGCAAACACAACCATTATTATGATTAATAATTTCCCATGGGGTGTGATAGAGTTAAGAACAGAAATATTTTTGTGAAACTGCAGTGGAAGGCAGGAATTTTTTTTTATTTATTTATTTTAATGTTTATTCATTTTTGAGACAGAGAGAGACAGAGCATGAATGGGGGGAAGGTCAGAGAGAGAGGGAGACACAGAATCCGAAACAGGCTCCAGGCTCCGAGCCGTCAGCACAGAGCCCGACGTGGGGCTCGAACCCACGGACTGCGAGATCATGACCTGAGCCGAAGTCGGACGCCCAACTGACTGAGCTACCCAGGTGCCCCGGGAGGCAGGAATTTTAGTGACCTCTGACGAAGGAATTAATAACCTCCTTGGTTTATTTGGAACTGTAGCTTAGAAGTCACCTGCTCATAACAAGAATACCACCGAGGGGCTCATGGGTGGCAGAATCAGCTGAGTGTCCTTGACTCTTGATTTTGGCTCAGGTCACGATCCCACTGTCGTGGGATCAAGCCTCGTGTTGGGCTCTGCGCTAGGAGTGGAACCTGCTTAAGATTCTCTCTCCCTCTGCCCCTCCCCCGCTCATTCTCCTCTCTCTCTCTCTCCCTCTCTCTCTCTCTCTCTCTCAAATAAAAAACAAAAATAAACAAGTTAGAAAAAAAAATGTCACCAGAAAGAGCCCCATCCAGCCACAAGAGTCTAGAACTCCAGCATCTACATCAAGCCTTGAAGGACTTTACTGGGTCCTGTTACCGAAAATTTCAGTTTTCAAGTTTCTCTGGCATATTCCCTCAGTGAATGGAAACCTTGGAGGCTTTTCAAAATCATTCAAAACAGTTTACCATGTGGCCTTGGTAGAAAGAGAGGTAAAAAGCCTCCTTCTCCCCTATTTAAGAACTTCCATCTGGTCTGACGCTTGCAGACAGGCCAACTGTGGCCCCAACGGCTGGGAAGTCCTTGGGGCACAGCACAGCCACCAGGCAATGCACGAGGGGCCCTGCGGTGACAGTCCCACCCAGCACGGACTTCCTCCCTTGCCCAGACCTTACATTCGTATCTGTCAGAGGACAGGCGCCAGATGAACGCCTTTCCTGTCGTGGTATCAGAAGACTCGAGAAGCTGGGCAGATGGGACTGGGCATTTCTGCCAGCCCCCAGCCACCTTCCTCCCCAGGCCTGGCTAGCACAGAGGAGGCACATGAGGTGTGCCAGGGGCTGGTGTGGCCCTGAGAGCAGGTGGGGATGTGGAGGTCTCACCTGAGATGCGAGCGCGTCTCTGAAGTCTTCCCGCTGAGGCTGGGATTTTCTCCTTCCCCCTGCTACCTTCTCCAATTGCATTTTTCAGTTGCTACATCTGGAAATGACTATGCGGTGTTTATAAGATTTGAAAATCTTAGGGCGCCTGGGGGGCTCAGTTGGTTAAGCATCTGACTCTTGGTTTTGGCTCAGGTCATAAGCTCACGGTTCCGTGGGTTCGAGCCCTGTGTGGATTCTCTATGTCCCTCTCTCTGTCTGTCCACCCCCCCACCCCACTCTCTCTCTCAAAAATAAACAAACAACAACAACAACAAAAAATCTTGTCTTTTGAACAATTTTTTTTTTGTTTTGTATTGCAGGAGTGACAATACTTACGCTTTTTCATTTCTGTAAGCCATCTTACAGATATCTTCCAAAAACATTTTATACTTATGTATACCATAAAAGACATCCAAGAACATTGCATTAGCTGAATTCAATGAAAAAATAAAATGCAAAGTAGGATGAACAGTGTAACCAAAAGTCTGAAAGAGAGATGTTAATATATTAACAGTATTTATTTGGGGGCTTGGGATTTTGAAAATTTTTTCCTTTCATTTTCTTGAAGCATAATAACCATTTTTATTATAAGACGTTTGTTTACATACAATTAAAATGAATTTGCTCCAAGTTATTTGTTATATTAGGCTTACACTTAGAGCCACATGTTTAAGGAGCAATTAAGAATTTTGTTTTCACTCCTAAAATAATCCATTAGCTTGTTTGTTTAGATTGATGTGAAAACAGTGGCCTGCAGTTTATCTTATATTTGACTCTAATTTTATGGCCATGGATTAGCCCTATGACAGTGAGTACAGGCTAGATTTACAATATCAGTGTCTCTTCTCTCCAAAGAAAGCATATTAAATGGCCACTCGGGTTCCCTGGGCCACATCAACCTGAAAGCTCCACGCCCTTCAGACCCTACCTTCAAGTAGGAAACAAACAAACAAACAGGGCAGAGGAGAAGAAACATTTTCTGAAACAATTTCAAATATGTACTGTCAGCTCTCTTTCTTGAGCAGGGCTCTCGACCAGAAATCCTCAGAGCTACTAGCTTATCAGCTGATGGAAGAAAGATACTCAAGGAGAAATCCACACAGATGTTGTTAGCCAGTGGCCAGCGCTGAGCGCACAAAATGATAAGAATGCCAATGTTTGAAAGAGCTGGAACTTTTTGAAACAGAGTAGTACATGGATTTTGTCAATCTGATGTTTTAACGAGGAGACAGATGCCACCATGTTCCTTTGCCAACTTATTTTGGGGGGGGGGTGTGTTTGTATCTGAGGACACCACTTATATGTCATATTGCAGCCAAAGAAAAAATTGCTCTCTGGACCACCGCTCTACCAGGGATTGGGTGTTTTCATACAACAGTAATGCTGGAAGTCTTTCAATGTCACTTAAAAATCCTAATAATTTGAGCTCTCCCAAATTTCCAGTGTTTAAAGAAAAATCATTCAGGCAATTTCTATCACCAAGAACACAACTGCCAAAGATGTATTTATAGTGGGATTTCTCTCTTTTTCCACAATCGTGGGGTTTCCTTAAACACACTAAGTCGTTACCAATAGACAAGAGTCAATTTGTATTTTACCTTTTAAATGAAGCCTCATATATGGTATGATTCAGTTCCACAAACATGTTTTGAAGTAGATAACTATGTTCATAGTAACTTCATAAATGTCCCCTTGGATTTATTATTTCAACTGTATCTGGTGAGGGCATTTCATATGCTTATAAATCTCTTCAGTCTCTTTTTCTGTTTTAGTGCTTCATGTTAATGGACTCCCTAACTGTTACATAAAACACATCTTTCAACAAAGGGTTGGGAACAAACATTTACCCCAAGACTGTTTAAAAGTTGGCAGTCCTGGTGAATAGTAAATAACAGTGAATAGGAGAGAACATAAATATACACATCAATTAAAGAACAGATTGTCTCCAAAGAATTTTTTAAAACGTCATCGGAATGGGCAAGGTAGACACATGTAGCACTCAGATCAATGCAGCACGATGTGGGAATCCTCAGAGTTCCGTAGCCCTTGATTTTAGTACCCTCGCATAAATGGATTTTCCCTATTTTTGGAATATAATCAATATTTAACCAATCTCTGACTTCACTCTAAGTTGCTATATTCACTGGCTCACCACTTCTCTTCACTCCCCAGTTATCATACTGAAATCCAACTGGACTTCCATGTTCCCTGAACTAACCATTTTTTAAAACATGTATTCATTTTTGAGGGGGGGGGAGGGGCAGAGAGCAAGGGGGACAAAAGATCTGAAGCAGGCTCTGTGCTGACAGCAGCGAGTCCGACACGGGGTTCAAACTCACGAACCACGAGATCGTGACCTGAGCCAAAGTCAGACGCTCTACCAATTGAGCTACCCGGGTGCCCCTCTAGAGGAGCCATTTTTGACTGCGCACTTTAGAGATTTGTGAGAACTCCATCACACCTGAAATTCACAGAAGCATGACTCTTGGGCCTCCGGGTTGAGTTCGGTGCCTCAGTTTCATGTAACAGCATGCACCTCACCGGGGTCATAGTGTATGCAAGGTGCCTTGTACACAGTGGGAACTCAGTGTTTAGATTTCCCTTCTGCGATCCTTCTCACGGGGCTGAATGTTGTCCCACCTCATACCCTCTGGCCCACTGACTGGCATGCAGCCAGTCACTTTACGTAGTTTAAGCCCTTCTCAGGTACACAACCTACCTTTGAAGCTCCTTGAGGGCAGGAACCCTTGCAACTGTACGTCTTCGCCAGGGCCACTGCTGCTTCTCTGGCTGGGGAAGGAGCTCAGGGAGGGGGAGAAGGGAGACATCACCTGTCATTAAGAGTGTTGCTCAGGGACGCCTGGGTGGCTCAGTTGGTTAAGCGTCCGGATTCGGCTCAGGTCACGATCTCGCGGTCTGTGAGTTCGAGCCCCACGTCAGGCTCTGGGCTGATGGCTCAGAGCCTGGAGCCTGCTTCCGATTCTGTGTTTCCCTCTCTCTCTGCCCCTCCCCCGTTCATGCTGTGTCTCTCTGTCTGAAAAATAAATAAACGTTAAAAAAAAAAAATTAAAAAAAAAAAAGAGTGTTGCTCAGCAGAAGGGGGCAGGGGTGGGGGGGATGGGAAAAACAGGTAATGGGGATTAAGGAGCTCACTAGCTGTGATGAGCACCAGCCGACACGTGGGACAGAGTGAGAATCACTATATTATACACCTGAAACCAATATTACACTATCTGTTAACTAACTGGAATTTAAATAAAAACTCCAAAAAAAAAAAAAAAAAAAAGAGTGCTGGTCAGTTTTCTTCAGGTTGGCAAATAAAGAAGGAAGTTACTTTCTAATTCCTTGGAGACTGTGTCACTGAAAGTCTGGCAGGATGGTCCATAAAGGGGGGAACATTAGGGCAAATGACAGGGTCTGGAAAAATATGCCATGCGCATTAGCACAAGAACAATAGGAAAGTACCAGTAATTTGATCCCAAACCAGAGCTCTAGCAGGTAGACCCTAATGCCTCCTGATGATCTAAGGGGACTGCTCCCTTCCTCGTCTTAACACCTGGAAGAAATGTCCAGGCAAAAAGTTCACCGTTCCGATAGCTAGTTGTTGACAAAAGCCTTAGGCATTTACTTGCTAACCATGAATTTAAGTTACCACAGGTATTTGTGCCAGTTTCACTGTAGTTTGAGGGGAAAGTACTACCTGACTCACCTAAGATGTTATTTATATAAATGAGGATAAAAGCTAACACAGGGCACAAAAAATAAAGGGTTTTGAAAGATAGTGAAAGGTAGTTTTGAGAGCCACATTTATTTAAAAAAATAGCAGAAATCGAAATTTGTTTTTTTTTTTAAATAAAGTTTATTTATTTTGAGAGACAGAGAGAGAGAGAGAACACAGGAGGGGCAGAGACAGAGGGAGAGAGAGAATCCCAAGCAGGCTATGCAATGTCAGTGTAGGGCCCAATGCAGGGCTCGAACTCACGAAAGGTGAGATCATGACCTGAGTCAAAATCAAGAGTCAGATGCTTAACCAACTGAGCCACGTAAGTGCACCCAAAATTTGTTTCTTATATACTAGGAAAAAGGTTATATATGATAAAACTCTACTTTCTGGTACTCATAAACCATTAATAAATGAAACACAAGCAGTCCTTTTTTGTAGTGAATGAAAACTAGAACAAAAATGGCAAGCTATCATACTTCACCAGTTTATTTTGATATTACAAACATAACTGCTAACAGATTAGCTAGTCCCTTTTATAATTCACACATGCAATACATTTGCATAGGTTTAATATTATTCTCGCATTTAACATTTTAATTGTACAATTTACAGTACGACCGCTTCAAATGTTTTTTGAAACATGTGAAAAAGCCTCCAAAGGACTGTACACAAAAGAAAGTAACTGCATTATGTAGTGAGATTGATTAAAAGTGATTTTCGAAGAGTTAATGACAGAGTTTTCCAAAACTGGTAAAAGACATCAGTCACAAGAGTTAAGAGGCCTTTTGAATTCCAAGCGGGATAAATAAAAAGAAACCTATACCTAAGCAAGTTCTAGTAAAACTGTTTAAAAAATCAAATGCAGAGAGAAAGTGACTAATATCATTGAGATTAAAAGAAGACAGATGTGTGGCTCCTAGCTGGCTCAGTTGGTAGAACATGTGCCTCTTGATCTCAGGATTGTGAATTGGAGCCCCAAGTTGGGTGGAGAGATTATTTAAAAACAAAATCTTAAAAAAAAAAAAAAAAAGACAGATTAACTCTAAAGGAGGAACAATTAGAATAACAGCAGATTTCTCATTAGAAATAATGGAACCTGTAAGTCAGAAGAAATGACGTATTTATGCTGCCGAGAAAAACAAAACCGTCATTCAAGAACGACATTTTCAGGGGCACCTGGGTGGTTCAGTCGGTTAAGCGTCCGACTTTGGCTCAGGTCATGATCTCACAGTCCGTGAGTTCAAGCCCCGTGTTGGGCTCTGTGCTGACAGCTTGGAGCCTGGAGCCTGCTTTGGATTCTGTGTCTCCCTCTCTCTCTGCCCCAACTCTGTTCATGCTCTGTCTCAAAAATAAATAAACATTAAAGAATGACATTTTCAGGGGCACCTGGGTGGCTCAGTCGGTTGAGTGTCTGACTTTGGCTCAGGACATGATCTCACAGTTCATGAGTTAGAGCCCCACCTGGGGCTGGCTGCTGTCAGCGCAGAGCCCACTTCAGATCCTCAGTCTCCCTCCCTGTCTCTGACCCTCCCTCACTTGTACTCTCTCAAAAATAAATAAAACATATAAAAAAAAGAATGACATTTTCAGATAAACAAAAAATAATTTCTCACCAGCAGACTAGCACTTAATGAAATACCAAGGGGAGTTCTTTGGGCAGAAGGAAAAAGATCACAGGTGTCAAGTCAGAAATACAGGAAGTGATGAAGAAAAATGATTGTATAAATATGTGGGTACATCTGAATGCGTATGAATTTACTAGGCAATAGTGATTACGTGTTGTGGGGATAAAAACTGCATGATGATAATCGCATACAATTCCAGAGGAAAAGTGTCCTGAGGTTTCATATGAGCCAAAAAGAGTAAGAATAACAGGTAATATTAGGCTTTCAAAAATCAAGAATGCATGTTGTAATCTTTGGTAATACTACTGAAAGAGTATTCAAAGGAGTATGTAACTACCACACTGGCAGAGAAAGAACACAGAAGATTAACATCTATCCCATCAAATCAGGATAAGGAGAGAGAGGAGGGAGGGAGGAACATAAAAGACGATACAAAGAGAAAAGAAGCATTAGGATATTAGGATTAAATCTAAACACGTATTTATTTTATTTATTTTAAAAAAAAAATTTTTTTTTAACGTTTATTTATTTTTGAGACAGAGAGAGGCAGAGCATGAACAGGGGAGGGGCAGAGAGAGAGGGAGACACAGAATCTGAAACAGGCTGCAGGCTCTGAGCTGTCAGCACAGAGCCCGACGTGGGGCTCGAACTCACAGACCGCGAGATCATGACCTGAGCTGAAGTCGGACGCTCAACCGACCGAGCCACCCAGGCGCCCCTATTTTATTTATTTTTAAGTTGACTTATTTATTTTGAGAGAGAGAGAGAGAGAGAGAGACAGAGCAGGGGAGGGGCAGAGAGAGGGAGAGAGAGAATCCCAAGCAGGCTCTGCACTGTCATTGCAGAGCCCAATGAGTGGCTTGAACTCACGAACTAGGAGATCATGACCTGAGCCAAATTTGTACACTTAACCAACTGAGCCACCCAGGTGCCCCTAAGTAAATACTTTAAATGTAAACAAGTTACATATTCTATTTAAGATAAAGATAACCAAACTTTATTTTTAAAAATTATTTATTTTTAAATATTTACAAGAGATATTTTACAAGAGATTACAAGAGATATCTATTTACAAGAGATATATTAAAACATAAGGACAGAAGGATTGACAGTCAAGTACAATCACAGAAGAAGACAAACCGTGTGTTCAGTAACCAAAGAAAGAGGGTGAGTTATAGTAGCATCTGACTTTAAGGCAAAAAGTATCACTACAAATCTCGAATGACACTTCATAATGACAAAAAATTAAATTCATCTAAAGATGGTATTAGATTTGTTTGCACTCAATAAAGTTGCCTTAAAACACATTTAAAAAATACATAAATAACTTAGAGACCTACAAGGAGACATAGACAACCTACAGTCATGATGAGAGATTTTAACACACTTGTCTCAGTAACCAGTAACAGGCATACAAGTCAGTAAGGATAAAGATATAAAATCCAGGATTGACAAACTTGATCCCATGGACAGACAGAGAATACAAAATCTTAACAAGGGCAGAATAATACACTGAATACACAGAAAACAGTTTAAGAAAAATTGATCAGATCCTATGTCATTAACCAAGTGTCTACCTATTATAAAAGAATATAACTAACAGACAGGATGTGGAGAAAGGAGAGCCCTCTTGCACCGCTGGTGGGAATGCAAACTGGTGCAGCCACTCTGGAGAACAGTATGGAGGTTCCTCCAAAAGTTAAAAATACAACTATCCTATGATCCAGCAGTTGCACTACTAGCTATTTACTCAAAAGGATACAAAACTATAGATTCGAAGGGGGTACATGCACCCCGATGTTTACAGTGGCATTATCAACAGTAGCCAAACGAGGAAAGAGCCCAAGTGTCCATCAACTGATGAATGAATAAAAAAGATGTGGTATACACATTCAATGGAGTATTAGTCATCAAAAAGAATGAAATCCTGCCATTTGCAATGATGCAGACGGAGCTAGAGCGTATTATGCTAAGCAAAATGAGCAGGGCAGAGAAAGACAAATACCATGTGATTTCACTCAGGCGGAATTTAGGAAACAAAAGAGATGAACCTATGGGAAGGGGGGAAAAAGAGAGAGACAGAAAAGCAAACCATAAGAGACTCTTAATGATAAAACAGGGTTGATGGTGGAAGTGGGTGGGGGATGGGCTAGATGGGTGATGGGTTTTAAGGAGGTCACTTGTTACGATGACCACTGGGTGTTACTAAGTGATGAAACACAAAATTCTACTCCTGAAACCAATATTACACTATATGTTAACTACCTAGAATTTATTTTTATTTTTAAATTTTTTTTTTAACATTTATTTATTTTTGAGACAGAGAGAGACAGAGCATGAACAGGGGAGGGGCAGAGAGAGAGAGGGAGACACAGAATCTGAAACAGGCTCTAGGCTCTGAGCTGTCAGCACCGGGCCCGACTCGGGGCTCGAACTCATGGACCGTGAGATCATGACCTGAGCCGAAGTCGGCCGCTTAACCGACTGAGCCACCCAGGCGCCCCCTAACTACCTAGAATTTAAATAAAACTTTGGAAGGAAAAAAAAAGAATACAATCAAGCTAGAAATCACTAACAAAAAGATTTTTTTTAACTCATATTGAGGAAATAAGCTACTAATCTTTTTTTTTTTTTTTTTTTTTTTTAAAGAAGGCTCCACTCCCAGTGTGGAGCCCAGTGTGGGACTTGAACTCACAACCCTGAGATCAAAACCTGAGCTGAGATCAAGATTCAGATGTTTAAAGGACTGAGCCACCCAGGTGTCCTAACTAATAGACTTTTAAATAACACATGGGCTTTTAAAAGTGTAAATTAGAAACATTTTTAAATGGGAAGAATAAATGAAAATACTACATATCGAAACTTGTGGGAAGCATCTAAAGTTGTGCTTATTAAGGGGGATTTTATCATTGTAGTTGCACACTGAGCAATACAGAAGAAGAAAGGATAAACATTGATGAACTAAGTGAAATAAGTCAGAGAAAGACACATACTATATGAGCTCTCTTACATGTGAAAGCTAAAAATACATACATATAAAAAATAAGTTCACGGGCACCTGGGTGGCTCAGTCAGTTAAGCATCTGACTCCTGATTTCACTCCGGTCGTGATCTCATGAGATTGAGCCCCCAGCTGGACTCTGTGCTGAGCCCGGAATGTGCTTGGATCCTCTGTCAGTTCTTCTGTCTGCTTGAACGTCCACGAGCACATGCACACACCCTCTCTCTCTCAAAATAAATAAATAGGCATCAAAAGAAAAAAAAAAACAAAAAAAACCCAGCACCTAAGTTCATAGATACAGAGAACAGACTGGTTGGTGGCTGTGGTCAGAGGAGAAATGGGTAAACTTTTATTTTTCTCTTACTTTAAATAAATTAAAAAATAAAACTAACTTCTTTGCGTCTTTTCAGGATTCTTTCTTCTCAGGGATGTTATGATCTTCCTGGATTAAAAAAAAAAAAAAAAAAAAAAGAATTTGGCAGCACCTGAGGTGGCTCAGTTGGCTAAGCGTCACACTTTTGATTACCCCTCTGGTCAAGACCTCATGGTTTGTGAGTTCTAGCCCCGAGATGGGCTCTGTGCTGACAGAGCTCTCTCTCTTTCTCTCTGCCCTTCCCCTACGCATGCTCTCTCTCTCTCTTTCAAAATAACTAAATAAACTTAAAAAAAAAAAGAATTTGGCTTATACAATATTATAAGCTAAAATACTACCACCACATGCCTATTAGAATGGCTAAAATCCAAAACACTGACAACACCCCAGCACTGCTGAGGACGTGGCACAATAGGAATTGTCATTTATTGCAAGGGGAAAGGCAAACAGGTACAGCCACTTTGGAAGACAGTCTGTCAATTTCGTGTAAAACTAAACATACTCTTGCCATATGATCCAGTAATTACTCTCCTATGTATTTACCCAAAGGAGTTGAAAACTTATGTCCGCACAAAGACCTGCACACAGATGTTTACAGCAGCTCTATTCATAATTATCAAAGCCAGAAAGCAACAAAGAGATTTCTTTTGCTTGAGTGAATGGACTAACAGTGGCACAGCATATAAGGGACTATTACTCAAAGATAAAAAGAAATGAGCTATATCAAGCCATGAAAAGACACAGAGGAAATACAAATTCATATTACTCAGCGAAAGAAAGAAAGAAAGAAAGAAAGAAAGAAAGAAAGAAAGAAAGAGAAAGAAAGAAGAAAGAAAGAGAGTGGATCTAAAGGAGATACAAAAACTAAGAGTAAATTAAACTCAGAGAAAGTAGAGGGAAGGAAATAATAAAGTTAAGAACACAAGCTAATGAAATAAAAACAAATGTAATTACCAGCTCTCTTGGTGAAGCTGTTCAAAGAAAAAGAGATAAACAGTGAGAGGAATGAAAAAGAAGACATTACTCTAAGGCCTACAGATCTATAAAATTATAAAAAGATGTGTTGGGGGGCGCCTGGGTGGCTCAGTCGGTTGAGCGTCTGACTTCGGCTCAGGTCATGATCTCATGGTTCATGAGTTCGAGCCCCGCATCAGGCTCTGTGCTGACAGCTCGGAGCCTGGAGCCTGCTTTGGATTCTGTGTCTCCCTCTCTCTCTGCCCCTCCCATGCTTAAGCTGTCTCTCTCTCTCTCTCTCTCTCTCTCTCTCTCTCTCTCTCAAAAATAAATAAACATTAAAAAATTAAAAAATAAAATACAATTTGAAAAAATTTACACAAAAGTAAAAAATATAGTAGAAAAAATTTAAAGAAAAATATTTTTAATAAAAATTGAAAATAGAAATGAATTTTTTCCCTTTCTGTATTTAAGAAAAAGAAACGAAAAAGAGAAAAAGAAAAATAAATAAATAAAAATAAAAAGATGTATTAAACAACCTTATGGGAGAGAATATTAAAATATAAATAAAATAGAGAAATTCCTCAAAATACCCTACATGTAAAAACTGGTGGAAGAATAGAAACGTTAAATAATTCATCAACTACTTGAAAAAATTAAGCCTATGATTTAAAACTTTTCAATAAAGAAAACTCCAGGCCCTGATGGATTCTAAGAAACATTCAAGGAAGAAAAGGAGCCACACACACCCGTTCAGAACACAGGAAGGATAGCTACCATTTGCCAAGTCCTATTAGAAGGTCCAGAGTAACCCTGATATAAAAACTGACAGGAAATTCCAAGAAAGGAAAATTTCAGGCTGGTCTGACTGATGAATACAGATGCCGACATTGTGAATGTAAGATTAGCAAACTTATCCATTAGCATAAAGATGAAGTGTTAAAGATCAGCTTGGTCTGATCTAGAAAGCCAGAACCACTTTACCCACCACTTTTTCCCCAAACTTCAAGAGAAATGCCTTTTTTCAGTTTTTGGTAAGTTGTTTTGTTTTTTTTTTTTAAAGAAGCACACCATATCTAGCAATATGTAAAAAGGCCAGTATGTGTTGGGTGTATTCCAGAATGCAATGCTGGGTTAAGATTTAAAAATCAATGCAATTCACCACATTAACAGACTGAGGGAAAAACACCTTTCAATTGATTTCAATAGATGATGATGATCAAATTCATCACAAAGACTTTTAACAAATGAGGACTAGAAAGGAATTTTCATAAGCTAAAAATTAATACCCATTCCCAAAAGAACCTTCAGCAAGTATGAGACTTTATGGTGAAATACTGGAAGCTTTCCCTCTGTAACTGGGACTAAAACATGTTGACTTTGTTGCCTAGGGCTGCTATAACTAACTACCACTAACTGACAGCTCAAAACAGAAATTTATTGTCTCACAATTCTAGAGGCTACAAGTCTGAAATCAAGGCACTGGCTTGGCCGTGTTCTCTCTGAAGGCCTTGGGGGAGGATCCTTCCTTGCCTCTTCCTAGCTTTTGGTGGTTGCCAAAATCCTTGGAATCCCTCGGCTTATAAATGCATCATTCCAATTTCTGCCTCGGTCTTCACATGGTGTTCTTCTCTGTGTATGTCTTTGTGTTTCGTCTTTTTAAAAGAACACTAGTCACACTGGAGTAGGGCACCTATCCTATTCCAGTATGACTTCATCTTAACTCTACATTAACAAAGACCCTATTTCCAACTACACTCGCATTTACAGATTCTGGGGCTTAGGGCTGCAACTTATCTTTCAGGAGAACACTGTTTAACCCACAAAACAAAGACTCCCCCTACTGTTACTTCCTTTTGTACTGATGGTCCTGGCCAATGCAATAAGACAAGAAAAAGAAAGGAAAGATGTAAAGATTAGAAAGGAATAGGTAAAACACATTACCTATGGACGATATAGTTGTCTCTGTAGAAAATCCTGAATAATTCACAGATAAATTATTACAATTAGTAAGTTTAACAAAGTTGATTTATTCAAAATTAATATGCAAAATTAATTTTGCTACAACAGCAACAAACAGGAAAATAAATGTTAAAAGGGTATAATTTATAATAGCGCACACACACACACAAACCCAAACACATTTTAGGCAATCTAACAAAAAACATCTAAGACCTTTGGGTAGAGAACTATAAAATCTTACTGAGAGGAGCGACTGGGTGGCTCAGATGGTTAAGCATCCGACCTCGGCTCAGGTCATGATCTTGCTGTTCGTGAGTTTGAGCCCTGCGTCGGGCTCTGTGGTGACAGCTCAGAGCCTGGATCCTACTTCGGATTCTGTGTCTCCCTCTCTCTCTGCCCTTCCCTTATTCATGCTCTGTCTCTCTGTGTCTCTCAAAAATGAATAAATGTTAAGAAAAATTTAAAAAAATCTTATTGAGATAAATTAAATAAGACCTAAATAAATGGAGGAATATGCCATGTTCATGAACTGGAATATTACAAATATGGCAAGTCTTTCCAAAAGGATCTATAGATACAAGGCAACCCTAACCAAAATCTCAGTTTATGGAAATGACAAAGTGATTCTCAAGATTATACGGACATGGAAAGGGTCAAGAACAGCCAAGAATCTGTCATACAAGGTGACAGCATTTGCATTACTAAATATGAAGACTTATTATAAAGCTATTTTCATTAAGACAATGTGATACTGGCACAAAGATAGACAAAGATGTCAAGTGGACAGAAGAGAGGGCCTACAAGCAGATCCATGGGTGGAGAACTTGTTCCATGACAGAAGTAGCATTACAGAGCAGTTAGTAAAGGAGAGACTTTCCAAAAAATTGTGCTGGGATAAGTGGATACTCCTAGGATGGGAAAATGGAATTTAATCCCTACCTTGTGCTATGCACCAAAATAGCTATGTGCAAAAACATAGATGCATTTCACCAGCATAAATTTGAGCAAAAGAAAACATGCTATGAGATTCCAACTAAACGAAGTTAAAAAACTAAACAAAACCATAAGGTAAGAAGTCGGGATTGTGGTTCCCATTGGGGGGAAAGAAAGTGTTAGTAACTGGGAGCAGGTACAAGGGGAGTTTTCAAGGAACTGTTGACTATTCCATCTCTTTGGGGCAGACAGTTCTAGTGGTGTTTTTGTTCTGATAATTCATTGATTTTCATTCTGTGCACTTTTCTTTATTTGTATTAACCTTCTCAATACAGTGATTTTTTTTTTTTAAGTAGGCTCCATGCCAAGCATGGAGCCCAACACCAAGCTGAACTCACCACTCTGAGCTCAAGACCCTGAGATCAAGAGTCAGAAGCTTAACTGACTGAGCCACCCAAATGCCGCACAATAAAGTGATTTTTAAAACAGATTTTTAAATCTGTAGGTAGACAGGTTCATCCACTGAACAAATATTTACTGAGAAATCACTATATGCCAGACATTGTATTAGGTCTGTGTCATCAACAGGAGTAAAAGCAGGTATGCTCCCTGCTCTGGAAATGCTTACATTCTGATAACAGAGTCAGACAAAAACGATTACAGTAATGAGTGAGATAAATAAATACAAGCATTCCGTGTGATAAGTGCTCTGATATGCTTAGATTGCTACAATTTATATACAAGAAGGGTGACTTTATTGGGGGCGAGAGGTTATGAGGAAAGCCACTAGATCTTTCACTGGACTGAACTATTAAAGTAATTCAGAAGTGTTCTACCTGCCCCTCTAAAGTAGAAGTCACTCCTTTTATACATAAGAAATGGTCCCAGTTTAATTTCAGATCTACACTTACACAGAGGAATCCTATCTGCTTACTCAAGGAAAATCTTGGTTTGAAAGTCATGGCACCAGCCACTCGGAAAACCAAGACAGGGGCACCTGGCTGGCTCAGTTGGTTAAGCAGCATCTTGCGGTTCCTGAGTTGGAGCCCCACGTGGGACTCGTGCTGACAGCTCTGAGCCTGGAACCTGCTTTGGATTCTGTGTCTCCTTCTCCCTCTGCCCCTCCCCAGCTCACGCTGGCGTGCTCTGTCTCTCAAAAATAAACATTAAAAAAAAGAGAGAGGAAAAAAAAAAACCCCAAGAGAATACTATTCTTAATTTGCAGTTAATTTTGGAGCTATTACTCTACAACTTTAAAAGTCCTTTGAAGCCCTAATTCAGAAAGCACTGAGCTTTAAAATAACATTTTCCTGATTATAAAGTACTTACATGCTCGGTATAGAACACCTGGGAAATCAGAAAATTACAAAGAAAGCAAAAATCCCTAATTCTGTCACCAGAGCTACCGTAAATATTGTGGTACGTTTCTCACCGTTAAAAAAAAAAGCCTTTATATATTTATTTTCACAGATGAGATCAAAATTTCCATGTGATTCTGCAACCGGAGTTTTCCATTAAAGGATATAACGAGCTTTCCCCATATCATGAAATAATCTTCCTAAACCTACTTTTAAGTTTGTAAAACTTGTATCTCCAACTTGCATCATCTCAGTGAAGAGTCGTTCATCACGTGCAATCGAGTCAACACATCCAGGGCTCCCAAAGCTCTGAGAGACGTCCAAACCTTTAAGCTAAAGTCTCGGAAGGAGCACGGGAAGCCGGCAGGCGCGGCGGGGGCTCTTCCTCGGATATCGCGTCACCTACGCGGACCCTTCCGCAGAGACCCAGCCGCGCGCAAGTTGCCAGGCGGCCCCGCAGCGCGGGGAGTCCTGAACTTTCCGGCAGGGTCAACGCGCTCCTACGCCGTAGGTTGCCGGAGATGCCCCGCGCGCGCTCTGCAGCTCTCGGGCGTCGAGGGGCCGCGCCTCCCCCCGGGCCCCGCGGGCTCGCTTGGACCCCCGGCGCCCCGCGCACCCGCCGCAGGAGCGGCCGTCAGCCCCGGCTGCGCCCTCCGCGGCGCGCCGCCCCCAGTCCCCAGCGGGTCGCCGGGCTGAACTGCTGAGGGGCGCGCCCCAGGTTCCGGCCCAGCCCCGACCGCCCCATCCCATCCCCCCCGCCTCCACCCCCCCAACCCGGGAGCGCGCAGGCGCAGCCGCCCGGGAGTCCGGCCAACGGTCCCGGAGACTGCGGTGGCGCCCGAGCCTCTGCCGCCACTGCCACCGCTCGCCATGGGCCCGGGTCCCCGGCTGCTGCTACCTCTCGCGCTCTGCGTGGGGCTCGGCGCGCTCGTGCCTTCTGCGGGGGCCTCGCGCGTCGGCAGGCGAGGCCCTTCGGTGACGGCCAAGGTGACCGAGCGGCGGGCAGCAACTTGCTTTCGTGCGCGCCAGGGGGATGGGGGAACTTCGGGGACTGGGTCCTCAGCGCCCGCGGCGGCGAGGAGGGGGCTTCCCGGGCGCAGGCGAAACGAGGCGGCCGCGGGGCCGGGGGGGGGGGGGAGGGGGCTGCCGGCGCGCGGGGGCGGCGCTGTCCCGGGAGACTTGGGGGCGCTGGGCCGAGCTGTTTGAACTGAGTCTCCCGGGCGGGTGGTCGGGTCCGACGTGACCTGCCGGGGTGCTAGAGGAAGCTTCCGGAACTATTGGGCCCTTTCTCCAGGAAGGAGCCGGCGCGAGTACTTCCTTCGGCGTGGCGGGGACTCGGGAACAGAAGGAGGAAAAGAATGCTGATTGGGGCGGGCGGAAGAGGCGCGCTCTGAGCCGCGGGGGCGCAGTGGGCAGCAGCCGCAGCTGTCACCCGGGCCTGGGGGGGGGGGGGTCCCGGGGCCAGCTTCTGCGCGGGGGTGTGCGGGTCGGCTTTACGTGCACTGCTCTAGAGACCGACTGGCCTCCTCCTGTATTTAGGAACCGTGGTCCTCCCGCTGGGGGTGGGGAGGGAGAGGTGTGCTTTTAGACTTAGACTTTTTTCGACTTTGGACCCTGAGCTTGGGATGGGACTGGCTCTGCCAGCCTTTTAAAATCTCTATCGGGAATGGAGGGGCGGGGGGAGGGCAGTGATTATCTACCATGAACTGTTTCCCTCCACTTTAAGCTCTTTTTTTTCAGCATATTTACCCAGGCTAGAAGATAATGGGAGGGTGCAGAGAGCGAGGGAGGAAGGGAGGGTATGGTTTGGTGCCCTTGATCACCACTTCTGGAAAAACCCACTGGCAGCAGTGTCTTGGAATCTGGAAGGAGGGGCAGCTGCTAGTTGTTTTAACGATAAAGCTGGTGTTTGCCAGTGGAAATGATACTGTGGAGCTAGTGGCAGAGTGCCTAAACCTCCACCACAGACCCCACGCGAGGTGGTGGGGTGGGGAGAGGGAGATCACCCCAACATCTGCTGTAGCCCAAGAGTGAACAGAAAGGCCATACCGCGCTGCGGGTGCGTGTGTGAAAGAGAGAAACTTAGCCCGATTGTTTTGAGCACCGATTTCACTTCCAGCCTCTCCATGTTCTGGGCTGATCTGATTTTTTTTTTTTTTTTTTTGAAGTAACACTGACAAGATTTGCCCACGGTTTAGAAGGGAGTGGGGGATACGAAGTAAACTGCCAGCTGAGATAGAAGTTTGTCAGTTAGGTGTGAATTTCAGATAAACCGTGAACAATTTCTTAGTGTGAGCATATCACTGGCAGCACTGGGGAACAGACTTGGCCAGGGAAGCTTTAAAACCTAACGGGGTGCGGTCACCCACCGCAGAGCAAGTGAATCAGGATGTCTGGAGATGTGTAGCCTGGGTTGGGAACTTCTAGAAGGGATGCCAAGAGGGGAGGAAGATGGTGGCTGCAGGAGGGGAAGATTTGGAGCCTCTTAGCCCCTAGGCTAGGGTGCTGTCAATGAGGAAGTTTGCGTGCAGTCTACTCTCAGAATTATTTTTTTTTATGTTTATTTTTGAGAGAGAGAGCACAAGCGAGTGAGGAGCAGAAAGAGACAGAGACACAGAATCCAAAGCAGGCTCCAGGCTACTAGCTGTCAGCACAGAGCTGTGACGCGGGGCTGGAACTCACGAGCTGTGAGATCATGACCTGAGCCAAAGTCGGACGCTTAACGGACTGAGCCACCCAGGTGCCCCCACTCTCAGAATTTTTAATATATGTCCTTTTCTTTCCTACCAAATTTATCATTAAATTCTAAAAGCTAATTGTGTAGGTGAGTCTTCTGCAGATTTGACCCTGTTGAATGACTTTTTCAGTGGACTTTTTAAAACAACTGAACCTAGTGGAAAATAGAGACCTTAAAAACTCTCTGAGTCAGGAGAAGTAGATTAATTGGGACTAGTGTTTCCCCCATCAGTCTTTTTCCTTTCCGTCTTGATTTCGTTTAAAAGTAGGAATCTGTTATAAGAGAGGTGGGAGGCGCTGTCACCCACAAGGCCTAAAGTGGCACTCACCAGCCACCGCCTCAGCCACCTGCTCAGCCCAGCCCGAGAGCCTCAGGTCCAGGCTCTGGCTTACTGGTCTCAAAATCCGCTGGATTGGCATGTGCAGCCCTGACTGTTTCAGCAGATGCCCTGGGGTGTGTGCAAGGTCAGGCACCTAGAGTGGGGAGAATAATGCTGCCATCTTCCTAACTGTCCCAACGGCACAGCATGCTGGCACTTTCTACAGCATGGAGGGGCCAAGTGGCTATGGCCTGGTGACCCTGGGCAGGTGATTTCCTGTGTGAGGCTCTGTTTCCTCCTCTGTAAGTGGAGACAGAGATAATATCTACCCTCCGGGCTTTTGTGTATTAGATGTGATAAAGCAGGTAAAGTGCTTAGCGGTGATTAAAAAGGCCAGTTGTTACTGTTATTCATGTTACCTTATTAATCTTCCTGTGAACTTGCAGCCCTGAAAGGAATGGTCGTCTCCGGAACAGATCCTCCCTGCATCCCCCCTGGTTGCTCTGGAAAGGGAAGCAGGATTAACCCAACAGGGGTTTGGATCGGGCTCTGAGTGCCTCTTCCCTCTAACCTCTTTGCCCACCTCCAGTGGCCCATCATTTTCAAATGACTTTCAAAAGTAGCCCTCAGGGGATAAAAGAAATGACTGAGGTGCTTACTCTTGAAGGGCAGTGTGGAATTCAGATGCCACCTCAGCCAGGAAGCCCACCCTGATCTGCACAGATAATCATCACCTCCAACCATAACATTTCATCTGTACTTGTCTTGTTATAAACCTGATTTCCCATTATGTTACACCTACTTATATATACATTTTTTCTTTTCTGTGGGACTGTAGCCTCACCGCTTGTCCAAAACATGGCCTGTTCTCAAGGGCACGCAGCAGTCGGAGATGATCTTAGGGTGATAGGGTCTGCCTTGGGTCCCCTGCACCCTCTGTCTACATGTGTGCCCTGGTCCTCCTGTAACATCACCTGGCATTGAACTAGTCAGCACGTTTTGAGGACCCGCTCGAGCTGACGCTGTGCTAAGCACTGGGGACCTAAAAACACCATTTCTGCCCTTTAGGGGTCCCCTGCCTGGCCCGAGAGAGCCAGGATTAACCGCAGTCCAGTTAGGTATTACCTGGGACTGCAGAGCTGGCTTTCCTGCTCCCGGCTGGGAAACCTTGGTCAATCACTGAGCCTCTCTCATCCTTACTTTTCTCGTGTGTTAATCGGTGATGACAGCACGTGCCCCTCGCCCAAGGATGTGGGAGGATCAATTATACGAGACATGTAGGCACAGTGCCGAGACACCACTGACTAGGTCCTGTTTGTTTCCTTCCCTCTCTCTTCTCCTCCTCTCCCTCCTCCCTCTCTTCCTCTCCCCTCCCTCCCCCTCTACTCCTCCCCCTCTCCCCTCCCTCCCCCTCCTTCTCTTCTTGTTCTTCCCTCTCCTCCCCCTCTACTCCTCCTCCTCCTTCCTCTCCTCCCCCTCCCTCTCCTCTCCCCTCCCTCCCCCTCCTTCTCTTCTTGTTCTTCCCTCTCCTCCCTCTCTACTCCTCCCTCTCCCCCCCTACTCCTCCCTCTTCTCCCCCTCCCCCCTCCCCCTCCTCTTCCCCCCCTTCTCCTCCTCCCTGGTCTAAGAGCTCCCAGATTCTCCTCCCCGCAGCTTGAGTAATATCCCCCATCTTCCCTGGATCCTGTTACTTCCCTTTCTACTGCCTAACAAAACCCAGATCTCATAGCCGCAGCCTTCCTTCTGGAACTGGTGAGATTCTCTCCCTGTTGCTTCTGTGCACAGAGACCACATTTGAGGAGCTCTGCCAGGTGGGGCTCATGATCGTTCTAGTCCCCCCACTCCAGGCCTGCTCCCCATCACGCCTTTTCCAGGATGCCTGCCCTCAGCCCTCAGCCCCCCTCTGGGCCCCCTCTGGCCCCTCATGCGCTTGTTGCCCAAGTAAGATTTGACTTTATCATTTCCACTGGAGTCAGGAAAACTCTGCTGCGTTTTCGTGCTGTCAGTCATGAAGTTGAAAGCTCAGTTTGGGGGGAAAAAGCTGTTAGTATGTGTGCTGGGCTGCACGTAAGAAAGTCAGATTTTTTTATTGACGCGTTTTGCTGGGTGACAAGCCCTCTTCTTCATCTTCTGCTGCCCTCCCACATTTTCTTCTTCGTGCTGTCTCAACACTCAAAGGCGATATTTTCTTTTCTTTATTTTACAAGTCTGGCAGGCTTTTCTAGCGTCTTGTATGGTGTCCCTAGAAGACTGTGTCCCTGAGTCTTTTCCGGATGCTGGTTTGTTACTGCCCGTCATTGAATTCTCTCGTTGGCTTGTAAATCACTTTGGAGAAACGGCTTCTCTGCGACGTGGGCTCTGCACGACCGGGCTTGTGGCACATTCATGCAGCTTCCTGTCCCTGAGCCCCATTGACTTGTTCTCCTCAAGTGCATCGCCGTATCTCAAGGGCCCGGTCTCTTATACATTCCATAAAGTTGTGCCGTATAAATAATAATATGGTTTTGGCTGCTGTGGCCACGTAAAAACTCTCAAATGCCACACGGAACACTAAATATCACATCACCCCGTGACAGACATGCTGATGTATTGGCAGAAGCTCTTGTCTTGGACTAACGCTTCACAGTCTTTACTTTATGATTTTTCTAAACTGTAAGACATCTTTTTCCTCTGACAACCCTTCTTACATTTTTTTAAAGCCATCTCTTGAATGTCTTTTTTTACCCATTCAAACCGTAAATTGGTTCATATAATCTAAACTTGCTAATAGAATGCCCTTCAACTCGGTAGCCTTTTCAAGCATTCCAGCCCGGAATCCTCGAAACACGGTGATCTGTGAGGCAAAAACGTGGGTGATTTCATTTCGGATGGAACAGGGGTCTTTTTTGTTTTGTTTTGTTTTAATTTTTTTAATGTTTACTCGTTTTAGAGAGAGAGAGAGAGAGAGGCAGAGTGTGAGTGGGGGAGGGGCAGAGAGAGGGAGGCCCAGAATCCGAAGCAGGCTCCAGGCTCCAGGCACTGAGCTGTCAGCACAGAGCTGGACGCAGAGCTCGAACTCATGAACTGTGAGATCATGACCTGAGCCAAAGTCAGACGCCTAACCAACTGAGCCACCCAGGCACCCCTCGGATGGAACAGGTTTTTACAACATAGTTTAAGAGAACTTTCTAAGGTTTATCCACACAAGTGACTCACTCACTGTGGGTCCATGTTTCCTTTTATCTGCTCTAAAATGTGACAGAAAGAGAGAACGCAGTCCCCCCCCCCCGTTTCGGGAGCATGACCCCTGAGTTCAGCGGTGGAGTCCCCAGGGTGAACGGTTTTGTTGGGGGTGGGGGTGGGGGGAGCTCTGGATGAGGATGGGGAGCTGGAGCCTCACAGGGCTCGCAGGGGAGTGGCAGGCCTTTCGGAGAACTTGCTGTGCGTTCTGATGTCTTACAGTTCCCTTGACAGCAGATGTCTATGAGAACTCACTGGGAATTGGGCCGTGTTTGAAGTCACACAAAAATAAATCTGGATGGTTAGACGATTTCTCTCTCCACCAGTTTTTCTCTCCTGCCAAGATTTGGAGCGTCACCCTTCTGGAAGAGCACAAAGCTGGGAAATGGGAGGTGGCAGCTGTGCGGTCTGGGGTGTGCGGGGGCCGGTGGGGGGGCATGGAGTTTTCTCGGAGACCTCACTGGCTGACCAACTTCAGACCTAGCACAGGGCCTGGCCTGTGGGGGCTCACTGAGTGCTTGCGGAATGAATGTTTACAGGTGCCTTGCACCCACACGAGGGTTTTAGGGCTCCCTTATAAGCTGCTGTGGGGGCAGGGAGGCCTTTCGCATAGCGATGCGTTCTCAGATTTTAACCTTCTCTTACCTTGTACCTGTGCTCTGCCGGTTCAACCACACGCAGGTCTTCTTTGATGTGAGGATCGGAGACAAAGATGTTGGCAGAATTGTGATTGGCCTCTTTGGAAAGGTTGTGCCCAAGACTGTGGAAAATTTTGTCGCTCTGGCCACAGGCGAGGTAGGTCTCAGCTGTGGGTCCCTTAACTGTGCACAAAATGGGATCTCCCTTCTTTTAAGCCCGGCGTAAATACAGATGTTTTCTGGGAAAATAAGTGTGGAATTAGCAGGTCCAATGAACCCGGGACGTCTTAACAGTATTTTACTTTATTTTTGTACAAAATCTTACTCTTTGGGCACCCTGTGTCCTTGGGGTTCTAGAAATTGAGGGGAACTGCATCATGTGAAAACGCAGATTGCTCTGTTTTCACTTATTCACATTAATCCTTGACTTCCACAGTTGGTTTCTTTATTTTGGGTCTGCTAATGAGAACATTTCTATTAGTACCTTGTTGCAGGGACCTCATCAGGTTCTGCCGATAGCTCGTGTCATTTTCTCATTGTGTCCTTTCCAGATAAACGCTGGGGTTTATCTTTTGGTGTGGGTTATACCTACTCATATATTCAATTGACATAATCTCTTTAGAAAGGCTACGGATATAAAGGAAGCACATTTCATCGCGTCATCAAAGATTTCATGATTCAAGGAGGAGACATCACCAGTGGGGACGGCACTGGCGGTAACACTGTCTTTTGCATTTTTCCTTTTCTGTCTACCAAACTGACACCTCAGATCAAGTCAGTGTATCCACCCCATGAAGTGAATTCCCAGGTTCAGGAAACCAATTCATCAAGACCACCAGACTAATTCTTCAGAAGCACAGGGTTTGGGCCGGGGGGGGGGGGGGGGGGGGGGGGTGGACGGCAGGGGGAGGACCTCATCTACCAAAATCTAGTCCTAGGTGTGAATGAGTGAGGCTTCCTAGTTATGTTTTGTTTTGTTTTTATCTTTTTTTAAATTTATTTTGAGAGAGAGAGAACACATGGGGAAGAGGGAGAGAGAATCCCAAGCAGGCTCCACACCACCAGCACCGAGCCTGACGCAGAGCTTGAACTCACAAACTGCGAGATCGTGACCTGGAGGCTTCCTAATTTTAAACAGTATTGCTTTGGTGTTCCTTATCTTTTCGTGGTGGAGATATATTCATCCAGTAGACCACTGTGCAGTTTTTAAAATGCTAGATTCCCAGTTTGCAACAGTAGAGAAGGCTATCTGACACAGGAAGGAAAGGTTGAGTATAACACTGTGTGCACGCTGGGGTGGCAGCCAGCCTCAGACGGGGATGCGGGAGAGGACAACTTGCAGGGGAGGCCACCACTCTGGGAGGGCGAGGCTGGAATTTAGGAGGTAGGATTACAGGTGGCTTTACCCCTTTCTTTCAAAATTCTTTCATTTTGTTGTCAGCTTTTCCTGCAACACTAATAATAAAAAGTAACAGAGGAGTTGTCAAAATTATAATATACACGTTTGTAAACAAAGGCAGAGCCCTGTGAAGCACAAATAATTAAACTTACGCAACGTCGGATATCCCCGAGGCTGTGGTTCCTCACTGCGGATTGCAGGTGCCCAGCTCCCTGGAACGTCTTCCCTTGGGATCACCGGGAGTTTGTGACCTGGACACACACCATACCTACAGCCACATTAGGATTTCAGTTTCATTCAGGTTTAAGATTTCCAGTTCAGCAAATAACTTGCTGTGATGGGTATTAGATTGCTAACTTTTTAAAGAAACACTCGGGCTGTGTGCAAGCTCTATTGCTAAGTGTATGCTTACCGCCATGGCTTATCTATAACAAAATGGCTACCATTCAGCCCTCGGATTGGCCGGGTCCTTCGGGAGAGTTACTTTCACTCCCTGCCAAAATGCCACAGGGGTATGGGGATGTAGAGTGGAGTAGAGAAGTTGTTCGGGTGACTCGGGTCAGTGGGGCCAGGGTGAATGCCTGGGGAAGCAAGCCCCCGCTGCTGCAGAGCTGGGCCTCTCTGGAAAAGCCTGCAGGTCCGGTGGCAGTGTCCTTTGAGACCCGCATCATCTCAGGGTCCCGCCCTGGGGCCAGGCAGGAACAGTGACTGAGCTTTCCTGTGGCCACTTTCCTGCTTTTTTCTCTCCCTCTCTTTGCCTTCCCTGCCGTGTGTGTGCACGCACATCTTGAGTTAAAATTCTCTGAGTTTTGGAGGGAGGACCTTTTGGATCCCTTCACTTCAGTCTCGATCTCTCTGTGAGCAGAGCTTTCTCCAGGCCACCTCATCTGTCCCTGACCAGTCAGCTGTGAATCGCTTGCCTTGGACACCCACTCCTGGTCCGTCTAACTGAGCCAGGATGTTAAGGTTGGCAAGTGAGGGATAAGGAGCCCGGCAGAAGGGGAGGCGGAGGAAGTGGGTGTGGCAGGCGTTCCAGGTGGGAGAGGACAGAGCAGACACTTCTCATGGTCTCTCCGGCTGTCGTGTGGGGAAACCGTGTTCCGCTCCACTTGGGGCTTTGCCAGAACTCCAGTCAACACGCCCACGTCTGGTTCTTCTGTTCAGGGGTTGGATCGCTGGGTGCTCCGGTTGCTACCACCCTCTGTCTCCTGATGAGACCGGAGGTCATCGTGCCTGATGACCTCCTGGCGGGCTGCCCTTGCTCAGAGCGCTGACTCAGGAGGGAGCAGCAGCTTTAGTGACAGAAAGTCCTCTGACTTTCCAGTTCTGCCGTGCAGTTTTCAAACTTTGGAACCCCTGTTGCCTCACTCACAATGGGATTGAGAATACCTGTTCTGTAGGGCTGTGAGAATTAGCTGAGGGTGGCAAGTGCTAATTGCATCACGGTTGGGTGCTGAGGTAGGAGTGACACAGGACAAGTGACTTGAAGCTCCGGACAGAGATTGAGCCAGGAGGATGGCTCACCCGCCTTTCCATGTGGCTCTATGATGTCATCCTGCCCTTCACTTCCTTAGTTCAGAGTGAATTGTTGGCTTAGCCAACGTCGGGGTCTTGCTTGGAGGCCAGAAGGTGCTGCCACGTCTTTTGTGTTTATCTGAGCGTCTGGAGCCAAATTGTATCACCTCCTTTATTTTCCTTTGTTTTACCATCTTTTCCCCCTTCCCCACCTCCAGAGGTTAACCAATTCTATTAAAACCTTATGTCTCCCTTTGAAGAATTTGCTTTCATATAACATCTGGTGATTCTCCAGATTCTCTTTTTTTTTTTTCCACTTTGTCTCACCCAGGTATAAGCATTTATGGTGAGACATTTCCAGATGAGAACTTCAAACTGAAGCATTATGGCATCGGGTGGGTCAGCATGGCCAACGCTGGGCCTGATACCAATGGCTCTCAGTTCTTCATCACCTTGACCAAGCCCACCTGGTTGGACGGCAAACATGTGGTATTTGGAAAAGTCCTTGATGGAATGGTAACTTGATATGTTATTATTTCTCATTCAAAGTCTTCTATTTATAATGAAGGACTTTCAGTGATTTATTTTCATCTTAAAATGTGTCTGTTAGAGGTTCATCATTATATGATGACTGGCTTCTTCAGAGGTGAATAAACTGGTATTTTATTTTTTAAATTTTTTTAATGTTTATTTTTGAGAGAGAGAGAGAGACAGAGCGCGAGTAGGGGGAGGGGCAGAGAGAGAGGGAGACACAGAATCCAAAGCAGGCTCCAGGCTCTGAGCTGTCAGTACGCGGAGCCCAATGCGGGGCTCGAACCCATGAACCGCGAGAACATGACCTGAGCCAAAGTCACACGCTTAACCGACTGAGCCACCCAGGCGCCCCATATTGTGGTGTTCTGACTGTTAGGAGCACCGGGGCAAAAGCTGGAGACTTGACGTGGAAACACTGAGTACTTAATTTATCTTACTACTTGATATAAATGAAAACTTTTTTAATGTAACCAAATAAGACTCAGGTCCCATATGTGTACACAGTAGAATAATATTCTGCCTTAAAAAGGAAGGAAATCCTGTAACATGCTACGACGTGGATGAACCTTGAGTATGTTAAGTAAAATAAGCCAGTCACAAAAAGACCGGATGATTCTACTTTGGTATCTAAAGTAGTCAAATGCACGGAAACATGAAGGAGAATGGTGGTTGCCAGGGGCTGGCGAGGAGGAAGAAATGGGAGTTGGTGTTCAGTGGGTGCAGAGTTTCAGTTTTGCAAGATGAGAAAGTTCTGCCCACGAGCCGTGCACTGTGAATATACGTAAGACTGCTGCATTGTCCATGTAGGAATAGGTAAGATGGTACATTTTATGTTATGTTTCTTACCGCAATTAAATATAAACTGTTAAAAAAAAAAGACACTGAGCCCCAGGTGCTTCAGGACACAAACAGGTCACTTTCGAAGTCACAGTACAGCAACCAAAACTGCTAGAGAGAACTCAGATTTCTGCTGGTCTGTCTGAAAGAATAGCGGAGGGGTCTGACTTATAATCCATGGGAACACATCTTAAAATCCTTACTCTCTTCAGTTCCCAACACTTCTCCTTAGCAGCTAGCTGCCCACAGAAGCTCCCAGCTCCTAAACTAGCACCTGTAAGGTCCGCTCACCCCAACCCTGGACCATTCTTGACTCCCCTGCCCTCTTCCATATTTGATTTTGTTTCATTCTCAGGTCCGAGTTCTGCCTCTTCCCTCCAAACGTTAGCTCCGTTATGGCGATTCTTCCCCACCTTCTCCCCGCTATCCTGATTCTGCCCATCGAAAAGCCAGGAACCGAGCTGACCCCCCTCAGAACCTAACCCACAGGGCAAGCAAGTATTCAGCCTGCACTGCTGAAGATAGGGTTCTCACGGGCGAGTGAGATGAAATATGGCCAACACGGATGACTTCGCAGCTCACTTTACATCCTGTCACAATAAAGAACAGGCCTGTGTTCTCACGAGACGTCACTGTCCTCACAGGACTGTATTCTTACCCAGTCACAAGTGCACCACTCAGCCAGCGTCTTAGGGAACGCTGTTCTTGGCGTGAGCCGAATGGGGGTGTGCGTGTGTTCAACCAGTCTGGGTTTTTGACGAGTGGGCCGAACCAGGTTTTGAACGGTTTAAAAGTAAACTGGTTCAGACGTTCCCGCAATGAGTGTTGTGGAATACATCACGCTAACCCGTGAGAGAATGAAGAGTGCACGTGTTGTGTTTTCTTCTTCTGGTCACGGTTTTTCTAGATCTTCTGACCTCTCGATCTTCTTATGGCTGTAACTGACTGCACTGAATTCCTTCCACCCACTGGGGTGCATCCTAGGAGACCTGCCTGGCCTCAGAGGAACAGTCCTTAACATTCTGAGTCATAGACTTCTTTGAGAGATTAATGACAACTATATTCTCTCCAGAAAAAAAAAAAAAATCACCAGACGTTTTTCTCCAGAAGGAAACAATCGTGTGTGTGTGTGTGTGTGTGTGTGTGTGTGTGTGTTTCGTACTGTTGCCCTCTTTGTCTCAACCCTGTGTGGGAAGCAGGTCAGAAGCCAGTATTCCTAGTCCTGGACAAATCCTCCCTCCTTCAGTGTGAAGCGTCAGGTGTGTGCAGCCTTCCCGGGTAGAGATAGGGCTTTCACGCCACTGTGGGGCTGGGGGCTCTAACTCAACCTGGAGGTTAATGGCTGGGGTCGGCTTGAAAATGGACAAACCCAGACCCCGCTCCACTTCTAAGGCTGCCTTCTGACCTGGTTTCTTAACGCCTAGACCGTTTACAGGGCAGAGCAGCAACTGATCCATGCTCCACGTTAACTCTTACGTCGGGTGTGAAGCAGGAAGAAATGTATTTCATGAGAGCCATGTGTGTACAAAAATATCTAATTATGTTTAGAATATAAAATGCTAATTAACAGAGGGAAATTCACAAATACGTTCTTTCACTAGCAAGGGAGTGGATACATTTTATTCTGTTATATGTAAATTTCCTGAATATGGTAAGTTTACCCCATGGTTGGCTTGTGTGGTTCTTGAAATCATACGAAGGTCAGCGGGGGGGGGGGGGGGAGGGGTGGAGAAAACCAATAAAAAGCAAAAACGAAAAAACAAAAAAACCCCTAAAAACAACAAAAAAAAAAACCCTAAAAACAACAAAAAAAAACCCTGGTTTCCCACTTGGGCTTTCAGACTGGGCAGCGATTTCACCTTCTGACCGCCACGGTTGCCAGTCAGAAGCGAGCCATGGGTCTGCTTGTCTTTCCTAGACAGTGGTCCACTCCATAGAACTGCAGCCAACTGATGGGCACGACCGTCCACTCACCGACTGCACCATCGTCAGCAGTGGCAAGGTAGACGTGAAGACACCCTTCGTGGTCGAGGTCCCTGACTGGTGATACAACGGGCAGAAAACAAAGAACACGCTCTGGCAGGGATGCGTGCGTGTGTGTGTGTGTGTGTCTTTTGATTCTCCAAAGTTATTGTTTGCCTTTCTGTTTTGTTTTGGTTTGTTTTTACTTCTGTTTTCTACCCCCGATCACAGGGAAGTTCAGAACATCAGCCACTCAGTGTTTACTTTGCATGAACTGCAGTAAATCACTTGCCTTGGGACTTTGCACTTAGAAGACTTATCCTCTTTCTCCAATGGTGCTATTTTTAAACTAGAAGACTTTGGATGATCTCTTTTCTTTCTATGAGCACAATCATTATTCTGCTGAATTAAATGTGATCCTCAGGTTGAGGGATGCTGAAGATTTGTCTGAAGAAGATGGGGACATGAAGTTTGTTATTTTATATTCAAACAAATTCTCTGCAGATAAAGAGAGATGTGACTAGTGCAATCAGATATATGTCATCGGGACTTTTACCTGGTGGAAGGTGCTTCTGTGTTCTCTATATTAAATGCTTTTTATATAGGTCAATTCTTTTTGCAAGAGTTTTTTTTTTTTTTTTTTTTTTTTTAGTTTAAAGTTCTTTAAAAAAAAATCCATGTGCAAAAATATACGTACTCTGATGTTAACAGTGAACAGACTAGAGGGGGTTCTGCCCATCAAAATACCAACACGATTGGCTAATTTGGGATGGGAATGCACACAAATGACGCCTGACCACATCCCAAACACTTGAGCGGATTAACTCACTAATTTTTAGTCACTGTAACAGTTTGAGAAAGTTCCCTTGAGTCCCACTGCAACAAAAGGGCACCTTTTTTTCCTAGTTACACAGTGGGCACGAAGATTCGGGCTGTGCTCAAACCGGATGAGAAAGTGGAACCCTCCTGGGGCCTTGCTGGAACATACCTGGCTGGAACAGAGTGCCTGGCCTCAAATGGGGGCAGGCTCTGCTCAAAAACGGCCCCGGTGCTTCTCCTCTAGGACCCACGCAGTCAGGACCCCCCCAGGATTCCAGCTCTTCAATAAAAAAAGAAAAAGAACAGTAAATAAATTTTGAGAATTACCTTTGAAAAAAATTCCATCTCTTGGGCTGTATTCTAAGCAAATTGTTTCATCTCAACAGGATGGGAGATGAAATGAGCATTCTCACTGCCGACGGGGGTGTTAGCTGCTGTAACCTTCTTGGTGAGCAACCTGCTCATTTTTTTTTTTTTTTTTTCTAAGAAAAATTCACTGAAGGCCTTCAACATGCCCGGTACCAGTTTGGAGTTCCAGAACAGCAAGAAAAGGACCCCACGGAACTTACATTCTAGAGCTGGAGACAGAATAAATAAGGTGACAGGGTGCTGATGGGGTGAGGAAGAGACACCCATGTGTGTGAAGCAGGTGAAAGAGGAGCCCTGTTTGGTCAAGGAAGCGTCTCCTGAGGGGACGTTGGAGCTGAGGCCTGAGGCTGACAGGGTAGGTGGGGGTCAGGCAGAGAGGCCAGCAGAGGCCGGAGGGTCCCCAGGTGAGAAGGTGTGGGTTCCGGGGCTGCAGAGGAGTCAGGCTGAGACTGGATTGTGCGGGCCTGGGTGCCACAGCCAGGTTCTTCCATTATACACCGTACGATGGGGAGCTATCCGTGTTAAGTTGGGGAAGGGTGTGACGCGGTCTGCATTGAAGAAAGATTATTTTGTCTGCTATGAGGAGAGTCTTTTTTTTTTTTTTTTTTTTTTTTTAATAGGGGAGCTAGTTTACACATCAAGAAACTCAAATGGCACCAGGATGGTTCAGTTGGTTAAGTGTCGGTCTTTGGCTCAGGTCATGATCTCACGGTTCGTGGGTTTGAGCATGGGAACCTGGGGCCTGCTTCGGATTCTGTGTCTCCCTCTCCCTCTCTGCCCCTCCCCTGCTTGTGCTCTCTCAAAATACACATTTTTACAAATCAGAAGAAAAAAAAAGAAACTCAAAGCATTCACATCCGTATTTTAAGTCCTATTCCTGGCACTTTGCTTTTGAAAGAGATGTGAAATGGTCATGGGCCCCAGTGTTTGGTTGGTCCAGCACCCAGTTCTTCCTGCCATCTGGGCATGGCTGCCCATTTTCTTTGGGGAATCACACCACTGCTGCAAGTATTTCGTATCAGTAGGGGAGGCTGACCCTACGGACGGGTACATCCATGGCCTGCCAAACTCATTTATTCGCTCACTTGACAGATATTTATTGAGGGCTGGGTAGAGCTGCTCACAGTGACAGCCTAGTGGTCCCCATGAAGACAAATAATTCAAACATTTACCACATGAATATATAGCAGGACATCAGGTAGGTGTAAGTCTCTGGAGAGAAATAGCACAGAGAGAGGACAGAGTGAAGAGGTGAGGTGGTCCGGGAAGTCCTGAGTGTAGGCTGAAGGAAGTGAGGGGGCAGCAAGCCCTGGGGACACAGAGGGAAGAGTGTGTGAGGCAGTGGGCCTGGCTGATGGTCAGGCTGGTGGCTTCAAGGAACATCAGAGTCCGGGTGTGCAGAGTGAGGGTGGCAGGGGGTGAGGTGGAAGAGGGAGCAGGGATGTCCTGAAGGCTAACCAGACATTCCTTCACCCTGGGCCCCGTGACTGGCTCAGGGAAAGGTGTTTGACCCAAGTCATGGTAATGAGTCTCAATCGTGGGACTCCCAGTGGAAATATTGGGAAAGAGTGGCAGTCTTTCCTCTCAGAGACTGTACAGGAGCAAGGCTGAGAATGAAACTGACACAGAGGGAAGCGGATCCAGGAAACGGAAAGATGTATTACGGAAAACACCATAGAGCCCCTGAGTCCTGCCGTGCCTGAAGCCCATCTCCACCCCTAGCTTTTTAGCTATGTGAGCTCATACATTTCCTCTTTTGCTTAAGCCAGGGCAAATTGATTGTGACTTGGAAGCTAACATCTTTGTCTAACACAGCAATATCGAATAGTTTTAAGTACAAAGGTGTGAATTGCAGGGGTGCATGGCTGGCTCGTTGGGTAGAGCGTGCGACTCGACCTCAAGGTTATGAGTTTGAGCCCCAAACTCACAGAGTTTATGGAAGAAAAAAAAAAAAAAAAAGGATGTGAACTGCAGGCTTATTTATGATACCAAAATCCTGGAAGCAACTTGACTGTCCCAGAATGGTTATAAAATATATGTCCCGTAACAGAAGAACATGTGTTCATTAAGACGATGATACAAAACTTAGAGTAACATGAGAACATGGTTGTTTTTGAGAAAAAAGTAGAAATTTTGGATGCAGCTTGATCTCAAGTATGTAAATGCATTCTCATAAAGCAAATGCAACAACATATAAATTGACATGAAGAAAATAAATTGGGATTTTTTAACTCTTTTATGTTTATGGTTTGTTTGTGTTTTTTTTTTTTTTACCTTTTTGGTCTCCCAATTTTTCTCTAAGATATATTTCTAATAATTAGAAATAATCTATTTTTTCATTTTTTTAAAATTATTTTATTTTAGACAGTACAAGCTGGGGAGAGGGGCAGAGGGAGAGGGAGAGGGAGGTAGAGAATCCCAAGCAGGCTCTGCACTCAGCATGGAGCCCGATGTGGGGCTCGATCCCACAACCCTGGGACCATGACCTGAGCTGAAATCTGGAGCTCGCCTATCCAACTGAGCCACCCAGGTACCCCCAAAAAAGGCTATTTAAAAAAGTTTTTTAAGGTAACATGTCAGGAAATTGGCAACAAATACCTGTTAGATATATGAAGTGCCTTAAGTTTCATGTCAGAGGGCACATGAGCCACTGATGGCTCCATGCACAGGAGCACAGAGTTTGCCCTGTAGTGCTTTTATTAGCATGAGCATAATCATAGACATCTCTCTAGTGACAAAGCAAAAAGGGGTTCATTTTCAAAGGGCTGAAATTCTGAGACCACTTATCGCCCACGTAGTAAATTGTCAGGCAAGGTGCTATGTGCCAGGCGGCTGATAAGCTCACAACACGCACACCCTGTTCAAAGCTGTTTCTTTCTTGTAGGCTCAGAGTTGCGCCTTATACCAAAACCATCGGCAGACTCACAACTCTAAACTACTGCTTCACAAAAAGCCTCTACTTTCTGCAAAAGCTTTTGAAACTAACAGTTCACTCTTTTGGCGACTGTGAGGTGAAAAGGAAACATAGTAGCCAAGGGCGTATACAGACTCAGAGGAAAATTATACTGGCCACACCACCACCGTGCCCAAATTATTAAAATTTTGATCCCGAATCACTTTAACAAACAGTTTAAAACATTGCGGTATCCTTAGCCATACGTTGTTTTATTCTAAGTGCTATTTTGCAATTTTGAGGATCATCAAATAAGATAAATTCTAGTCAAATTTATTCTTGGGACAGACTTGATTAGAATGACACTTTCAAAACTTTTAACTACTCCATTTCGGATGAGTTTTTAGGTTTTGAACAGAACTCACCAGCCTCATATTTTAGTTCAGCCGTTTTGAGTTACATAAAGACAAAAACATGGCAAGGATTTTATAGCAGGAAAAGGATTTGTTTTTGTTTTTAACATTCCTATAATTCAGAGGGCTGAAGAAATCTTTGATCTGGAAGGCTTGGAAATCCAAAGCCCCCTCAAGGCATTTTTTTTTTTTTTAATTAAGAAAGAGGGAAAACAGTATTTGTAATGGAAAATTTTTGTGCTGTTAAGTACCTAACGGCTTTCACTTAAGTCTGTAATTCATCTTGTGGACTTCAGATTTCGGCCAAGCCTAAGTTTTAGGTGTGATATAACATCACCTGCTTGGAGATTCGCTAGTGTTGCTGACATTCTCGAATGATGGAAAGAAAACCAGCACTAAAGCAGAATTACGGTGGCTAGTCACAGGAATCCTGTCTGGAAGAGGGGGGAAGAAAAGTCCATCTCACAAATATTAAAGTCACAACAGTATGCAACCCCAAATCCACACGTGGAATTTTCACCCTATGACTACTTCTATGAGAACGCTCGAGGCTCTCAGATTTGGAGGATCTGGAGAGAACTCAACATGCCAATATGCCCCCACCGCCCACATCTGAACTTTTATTAGGAGTCATCTGTTGCCACATCCACTCATTTTTGAGAGGGTGGGAAGGATTTTTCTTCCCAGTGTGCTATTTAAAGTGCTATTCAATTGGCTGTTCAAACTCTGGTCCCTTTCTGTCCTAGGTGGCAAATAGTATGTCCTGTAATTTGGATAGATATCTCCATTTGAAATTGTTCTTTTTTTTTTTTTTTTAATGTTTATTTTTGACAGAGAGAGCAGGCAAGTAGGGTAGGGGCAGAGAGAGAGGGAGACACAGAATCCGAAGCAGGCTCCAGACTCCGGGGTGTCAGCACAGAGCCCGACACAGGGCTCGAACTCATGAACCATGAGATCATGACCTGAGCTGAAGTTCGCTGCTTAACCGACTGAGCCACCCAGGCGCCCCTAGATACCTCCATTTGGAAACCTGAATCTTTTCTTCCAACCTGGATACAAAAAGAGGTCTGTTTCCTGTGCTTCTTCTGGGCAGCAGGACCCACACTGTGACGAGACGTCAGGAGGAGAGGAAGAAGAAGTGGTCAGCCTGGAGCAGAGAAAATTCAAGACTTCATTTGTCCCTGTCACAGCAGACCTCAGAACTCCTGAACTGCTTCCCAGCCGTGTACAAGCTGTTCACTCTGCCTCGCCAGCCTCCCACACGCGTTTCTGCTCCCCGTGGCTTTAGGACTCAGTACAGGGCTCCCTCAGGGAGCCCTCCCTGGAAACTTCCTCCCCGGGGGGATCTAACTGCTTGCTTACTTACTTACTGACCTGCTTGCTGTCTCCCATCTCCTCTTGGACTGGAGGCTTCTCTAAGGCAAGGATTAGATCTTCATTGTAATCCTCCCCCTCCCCGGTATTTTACACATAACTGATGCCCAGCAAGTACATTCAGAACCGGTAGCCAAAAACAATAGGTCTGCATTTATACCATGAGGTACTTAAAATCTCGCAGGACCATAAATGTTGTTAAACGCGGGCATGCATCTTCCCACTGTTTCTGCTTTCCTCAAAGACTGTAATCTTCTAACAACTTACGCTTTTCCTCTTTACCTTCTGAGTGGAGGTGTGAAGGGCTTGGTAGAAGTAGATGGTCCAAAATGAGGTGGGCGTCAGACATTAAAGAGGAAGAAACCCAGGGGATGGTGAGGTTAAGGGGCGGTGTCTGCGGCGGATGCTAGCTGGCTTCAGTGTCAAACCGTGGTCATGAGCGTGGCTGGCTGTGGGCAGCTGGTGGAGAACCAGGCCCCAGGGGAGTACTTTGGATTTGACCTGAGAGGTGATGAGAAATCACTCTCTCCAGCCTTCAGTACTGTGGAAGTCATGGCGTCCGCTCTGGAGACCACGGTCGAATCTTCGTTTGTTGGGGGCTTCACGTGGCCTGCCTGGGGGAGGGGGTCAAAGAGAGAAGTGTGTACATTCACCCCACACACCACCTGGAGACTCAGGTAGGCAGCAGTATGGAGCTCTCTGTGCTT